>NC_079219.1:47274768-47574768 GCF_029633865.1 Lampris incognitus
TTCACTTCTTTCATTTGCTACTGACATGACGTTATGTTACATCTGACTGTGATGGGCAAGCCGGGGCCCGCTTTGACCCTCTTGCATTGGGACCCAGTGCTGACTCATTATGCCTATGCTTTAGAGGTCATAAGTAAATTGAATATCTATAATTCAAAGCTCAATGCTGGAAAATACACACATAAACACACATTTGTGCATGCGGTCTGGTTTAGCCAAGTTGGCAACCAAAATCTGGCAAACACAGATGTGACATTTATCTGAACTTACTTGCCCACCCTGGGTAGAAAAAAGAAGTGCAGTAAATAACTACACCTACACCATTCATACCATGCCAGTTACATTTGGATACTAACCCAAAGTTCCAAGTGGTAATAAACCTGTTTATGTGGATCTAAAAACAGGTTGGTATGAGTCTAGGATGGTAGAACTGATTGTCCTCATGATAATCAGATGCATCTCACAGCCGCTTTGAGGGAGAAAACCCATACCTTTTCTTATGTATACATTACCATCAACTCCCTCTGAGTTACCTATACGTCATGAGAGATGGTGAGACCCATGCGGCGAAGGTGAAACAACGTGGGGTCATGTGTGCAAGGCTAATAACATATGAGGCAAGTGGAAAGACAACACTAAGACAAACTAAAGTCTCTGGGTGGACTTGTGAAAATCTGGGCGAGATGTGCCACCTTCAGTCTAACCCATGCCACCGTCACTGTTCTCTACATCTCCACCTCTTTTAAGGATTTATACATGTCAGGAGTCACAGACCGGAAAAAGTGAGTGCTTAAATTCAAAACAGTTGCATAACGACCAAAAACAACGACCAGTTTCACGTGCAAATATGGGTGTGACTATTAACTAGTTTCAATGGCAACATGCACTATTCACATAGGTTTTGGGAATGTTTGCAATCACAGCATTGTAAAATGGCGACAGATGACGCCCAAACAGTGCACCAGCCGATCGAAGAGAGGAGAAGGACAACAGTTGCCTAAGCGTAAATCAGTGGTGATTCCATATGTGGTGGGAGTGTCGGAAAAGTTGAGACGCATATTTTCCAAACACCATGTCTCAGTAGCTTTCAAACCCCAAAACACACTGTCTCAGAAGTTGGTTCACCCCAAGGATCAGGTCCCCCAGCACAAACAGAACAATATAGTGTATGCTGTTAAGTGCCAGGAGGATTGGCGTGATTTATACATTTGGGAAACTAAACATGCTGTCCAGGAGAATGGCACAACACAGAAGAGTTAACGCATCAGGCCAGGACACCGCAGTCTCCACCCTTCTAGAAGCCAGGGGCCATTCTTTCAAGGACAAGACTGTACACATCCTTGATAGGGAGGAACGCTGGTTTGAATGGGGAGTCAAAGATGCCATCTATGTTAAGAGAGAACGACCATCCCTGAATCAAGGGGGACAGAGCCGGCCCAAGGCATAAGCAGGGGGCCCCCAAGAGTGCTTGAAATGTCAAACACAACAGGTTGATAAATATATATATATTTTGTGTGTGTGTGTGTGTGTGTGAGTGTGTGTGTGTGTGTGTGTGTGTGTGTGTGTGTGTGTGTGTGTGTGTGTGTGATATATCATATCAGTAGTAATCACCAAAAAACAAAAACTAAATATTTGGATATCATGTTGTTAACAGACTGACTGCTACTGGTTTAATCATTTCCGCTGCCTATGTAAGAGCTGGGGTCAGGTTCATGCGCACTATAACTATAAGCAAGTCAGAGACAACTTTGGAGTGCTGCTGAATTTCAGCCAACTTGACCCACAGACACGGAGGGATCAATGTAGGCTTCTTCGGGAGAAACTCGAATGTGGATAAGAAGTGGACATTGATGGGAGTGACTGCCTAGAGAAATGGAGAGTCTTCCAGAACTCCCCCAAACCAGTATGACAGCATTTGAGCTCCTGACTTACCTGTCTGAAAACCAGATTTGTGAGTTATATCCAAATCTTTGGGTAGCTCTAAGGATAGCCTGCACTCTCCCTGTGACTATAGCTTCTGCAGAGCGCAGCTTTTCCAAGCTGAAATTGATCAAAACATACAAAAGATCTTCCATGGCTCAAGAGAGATTGAGTGGACTGGCACTTATAAGCATTAACAATACAGTTGGTCGCGAGATCTCCTACAATAACGTCATAAATGACTTTGTCTCCAGAAAAGCCAGGAAACAAAGACTTTAAGGAAAATGATAAATTAAAGCATTTTATTTTGAGAAATTTTCTGAACCATTAGCACACCTTTGAACACCATAGTTTTCCAAAAAAATAAAAATAAATTCACCTACATATTCTTTAATCTTTATTATTATATTGTTAGATGTTAGAAGTTCCTCTGTTCATATGTCATTATTTAAGTTTCTATTTAATTTATTTAATATTGTCTGTTTTTGCATTTGCATTTTATGTAAGAAAAAAATGTATTTCTTTGTTCCTGTTCTGCACTTTTGCACAGTTCAAAAGCAATTAAAATAGGTAACTTGTTCAGTAAATGCATTGTCTGGTGGTTTAAGACTTTCCAGCACAGTAGTAAGTCATGAAAATGGTATGGTAACGATCAAGCATGGACATAATATTGTAGGCGGTGGGAGGTGGGTTTAGCGTGAGGGGTGAGCCGGGAGGGGGGGGATCAAATTCTGCTTAGGGCCCCATAAAGCCTTGGGCCGGCTCTGAAGTGTCCCGCCATCTAAGGGCCCAGACACACCAAACCGACAGCAGAGAACTACCGGCGATGAAGGCAGACTGTTGCGTCGCCTCACGTTGCCTGCGTCTGGGCCAAAAAGTAGCACTTGAACACACCACAAAGACTACAGCCAATGGAACGGCCAACTATCATGTACTTTCTGTGCCTGCGTGAGAGGAAATAACTCTCCATACCATCTGTTATGTCTGCACACATCGACAGTGCTGCATTTGATTTGATGCTGTTCTATTGTGCTGGGATCGATTGGTGATGCCTGCGGGCTCTGGGTTGTTTGATCGGGTCTGCCTTTGATGCTGTGTAAGTCTAAATAAAGAATGCCACGGAGAGGTTGTGTCGAGCGACAGCGCTGTGTCCTGACGTGATTTAAAAATACAATATTGGCGACGAGGATGGCTGATATCTCCCTCCCACCACCTGCCCCCTTCCTGGCATTACCTGGCGAGCCTCCGGTACCATGGACTCGCTGGCTACATAGTTTTGAAAATTACATCATCGCCTCAGGGCTCGACGACGTGAGCCAGGCTAGGAAGACGGCTCTGTTGCTACACTGCTTGGGAGCAGAGGGTCATCGTGTGCTCGGGACTCTGGGGAACGTCACAAGCTTTGCCGAAGCTGTGGGACTTATGAGCACCCATTTCGCTGCTCCACAGAGTGCCCTCCTTCGGCGATTTATATTTTGTCAGCGACACCAACTGCCTGGTGAGTCTGTGCGGCAGTACGTAGCTAATTTGCGAGGGCTAGCTAGCTCATGCAAGTTTGGCGCGCTTCAGGACGAGATGGTTCGCGACCAGCTAATCGAACACACCAACAACGCAAAGGTGCGTGAGACTCTCCTGCTGGAAAAAGACGATCTGCTGCTGTCCAGAGCAATTACCATCGCACTACAGGTTGAGGGAGCAGCTGAGTGTGCTGCTATGCTAAATACACAGCAAGTGGCCACCTCCTGTCAAGCTGCCAACGACTCCTCCCTCTACTCACGGCTGCCCCTCGGGACGCAACCCAACCAGAGCGAGGCGGGCGCCGACTCCACTGGGGACGTCTTGCAACTGCAACGACGGCGCTCTCGGCCCCGCCCTCAACAGTCCTGTGGTAACTGTGGGTCTCGGTCTCATGTTTCAAGGGCTCAGAACTGCCCTGCCCGTGGCCAGACATGCCGTAGCTGCGGTAAGCACAATCACTTTGCCAACGTCTGTCGATCTTCCCCGGCTGGGTCAGAGGGCCACACCCCCCAGTCTTCAACCGCCGTCATTCACAAGATGAGCTCTGGGCCAGTGTCATTCAAATCATGCACAGTCAACATTAATGATGTGTGCATCCCCCTGCTGTTGGACACCGGTGCAAGTGTGTCTCTCCTGAATGTTGATACCTACAGTCAATTTTTCGGTTCACTGCCACTGTCCGCACCCTCAGCTGTCCTCTGTGGGTATGGTGACTCCAAAATCGATCTGGTTGGCTCTCTCCAAGTGACTGTCCGCTATGGAACCAAGCTGGTGCCCAATGCAGTTTTTCATGTGGCACGCCGTGGGGCCAACCTGATGGGCCTGGACCTGTTCTCCGCTCTGGGGTTCTCCCTCTTAGACACAAGGGGGGCAGCAATCCTGACTGTCGCCACACCTTGGCAGCAGAAGTGGCCATCGCTGTTTATGGGGCTGGGCTGCCTCTCTGCCTTCACCCATCAACCTCTCCTCAACCCTGCTGTGAAATCTGTCATCCAACCACTGCGCCGCATCCCGTTGGCTCTCCGTGATGGGGTCTCCGCCGAGCTGCAACAACTGCTGGAAGCTGGCATCATTGAACCGGTGGACGCGTCACCTTGGGTCTCAAACCTCGTGGTGGCTAAGAAGAAGTCGGGGGGCCTGCGTGTCTGCGTCGATCTACGTGCAGTAAATAAGGCAGTGGTCCCTGATAAGTATCCACTGCCCACCTCAGAAGAACTCACTGCTCAGTTCTATGGCTCTGAGGTGTTCTCCAAGCTCGACCTCAGACAGGGGTACTTACAGGTGCCCCTCCACCCCAGCAGCCGAAACCTCACAGCCTTTGTGACACATGCAGGAGTGTTTCGCTACACCAGGATGCCTTTCGGTCTCAGCTCCGCCCCTAGCTGCTTCCAGAAAATCATGGTCTCCGTGCTGGCTGGCATACTGGGCGTGGCCATTTATCTGGACGATATAGTGGTACACGGGCCCACCAGTGAAATCCACGACAAGCGCCTTAACATGGTCTTCGCAGCCCTGTCCAAGCACAAGCTAACTCTCAATGCTGAGAAATGTGTCCTCTCTGTGCCAGCCATCGACTTCGTGGGGTTCCGGCTGTCAGCAAGCGGTGTAACTCCACTACAATCCAACGTGGACGCCATTCAGGCCATCCCTGAGCCCAGCTCGGCCGCCCAGGTCGCCTCCTTCCTGGGTATGACAAGTTAGTACCTGAGGTTTCTTCCCCAGTACTCTGCGACCACAGCCCCCCTGCGCCAGCTGCTGCGTAAGGACGAGCCATGGGTGTGGTCAAAGGCATGCAGTGACGCTGTGCGTGATCTCAAGACTCAACTGACTTCACCACCAGTGTTGGCTCACTTCGACATCTCCAGCTCCACCTTGGTGACCTGTGACGCATCAGCCACAGCGATAGGGGCCGTGCTGTCTCAAACCCAGAACGGTGTGGAGAAGCCCATTGCCTTCGCCTCCCGTGCCCTCAACCTGACCGAGCAGCGGTACTCCGTGGGTGAGCGTGAGCCTGTATCTGGGCTTGTGAAAGGTGGCACCTCTACCTCTATGGCCGCTCCTTCACCCTCAGGACAGATCACCAGGCCCTGACAGCGCTGCTGTCCACATCTGGGACAGGCCACAAACCCCTGAGGCTGCACCGCTAGTCTGACCGCCTCCGCCAGTACAACTTCAGCCTGCAGTTCACCCCAGGCAGAGACAATGTTGTCGCCGACCTGCTCTCTCACTCTGTCTCCACCCCAGCTCCACAGACGGACACTGACTTTGTGGAAAAGGACATTGTCCAAATGCTACACACACCCCTCCAGGCCACTGTCTCTCTGCAGGAGCTGAGGGCAGCCTCCGAACAGGACCCTGTCCTCTCCCAGCTCCACACCTACATCCAGAACGGCTGGCCTCACAAGGTCCCAGAGGAGCTGGCTGCGTTCGCCCGAGTCAGACAGGAGCTCTCCTGCTGGAACGACACCTGCGTGGCACGTGGGTTTTGCACAGTGGTCCCAGCTGCTCTCCGTGCACGTGTTTTGAACGGCGCATGAAGGCCACCTGGGCATTGTGAAACTGAAACAGCGCTGCCGAGACCTGGTGTGGTGGCCGGGGATAGACAGAGATATTGAGGCTCTGGTGAAGGACTGTTCTGCCTGCCTTGTGAGTGGCAAGACTGGCCACCAGGCTGCCCCACCCCTGCAACCTCTCGCCTGGCTCTCTCAGCCCTGGGAACACCTGCAGTTGGACATTTGTGGTGAGATCCATGGAGTTCCCCACCACCAACGCTTCATGGTGGTCGCCTACGATCTACACTCAAAATGGCCTGAACTCACGACTTCCGGCACTGTGACCTCACAGATCATCATCGACTTCCTGGACTCTCTTTTCTCTCGCTGGGGCCTCCCAAAGGCCATCACCACTGACAACGGCCCTCAGCTGGTCTCTGCTGAGTTCACTGCTTATCTCGAAAGCAAGGGCATCCGTCATATACGCACTGCGTACTACCACCCCCAGGCCAATGGTGGCGTTGAACGTTTTCACCAGTCACTGAAGAACGGCCTCAGAGCACACATGGCCCAAGGGTGCTCTTTCACGCAGGCCATCCGTCACACTCTGCTGCACTATCGGGCCACACAGCACTCGACCACAGGCGTCTCCCCAGCCTCTCTCATGCTAGGCCGGGAACTGTGCATGCCCCTTGACAGGCTCCGCCCCTCCACACCTCAGGCACCTCCCTCTGGGGTCAGAGCCTCAGTCACTCGTCAGCAGACGCAGATGAAGCAACGGTTTGACCAGTTAAAACGAACCAGGGTGCCAGACATCAATGTGTCAGACTGGGTCAGGGTCCGCAGGCCCCACAGGGACAATAAAATGGCTTCATACTGGTCCTCTCCTCTCCAAGTCACCCGTCAGCTGGGCCCAGCCACTTACCTCCTCAGCGATGGCACTCGGTGGCACTCCAGTCGTCTACGGAAGGTGTCAGCTCCGCCACACACAGCTGGTGACACAACCATAGCCATTCCCTCAGCATGGCGAGACGCCCCGGGGCTTCATGCAGCTCCTACACGGGCCCCAGACATTTCTGGGCCTCAGCTTCCCCTGCCATCTCCCTCCCCACCTCGGCCTGCCCAGCCTCAGGCCGCCCCGCGACCTGTTCGCACACGTTTACGCCCTGGCCACCTAGAGGACTTTGTGTCAACCTTTCATGTTTGAAATCCTGCCGGGGGGGGGGGGAATGTTATGTCTGCACACATCGACAGTGCTGCATTTGATTTGGTGCTGTTCTATTGTGCTGGGATCGATTGGTGATGCCTGCGGGCTCTGGGTTGTTTGATCGGGTCTGCCTTTGATGCTGTGTCAGTCTAAATAAAGAATGCCACGGAGAGGTTGTGTCGAGCGACAGCGCTGTGTCCTGGCGTGATTTAAAAATACAATACCATCAGCTGGCGGTAGTCTGTGTTCGCCATTCAAAATTTGAAACCGGAAGACCCAGGACTGTGGATATACAAACCGTAAACAAAGCAGCGTTTGCATATCATTTTCACTCCAACTCTCGCTCACTATAGACGGTGTCGTGATATAGCGCTGAAAAAAAGCTGCAAATGATACTGGTGTTGTCAGCTCTTGGTCTTTTGGTTGTTGAAGAAGAAAGGAAGTGGCGGAAGTGAAAAATAAGGAGAAATCTCACTAATTCAGCATAGTTCCCAGCATAAGTTTTCATAATAACTGAGCTTGAACTATGTTAAATATGCTTTATGGGACCGAATCAACTGAAAATTAGTCAGACTAACCAATTGGTAAACAGAATGATATTTGCTGTGCACTAGTGAACACAGTAAATATAATTTGTTCATTATTATGAACAATTATGAACAGTTTCTAAACAATTATGAACAGCTTCTAAAGAGCTCAATGGCCAAACGAAAATCTTACCTGATATAACAAGTTTATTCTCGATCTCACGCCAGAGTTCTGTTTTCACCACTCGGTTGGCATAACGTTTTTTCTGTAATGTAGTACAGAGCTGGCCTCTCCTGAATCATGTCGATCAGCTGGTCTTCTCTTCATGTTAAGTGTTGTTATTTGATGGTGCTCTTACTCGTTGTATTACGGTACCAGCCGTATCATTGTTCTATCTAAGGCTTTACGGTACATTCAGATGTGACGTCGCTACGTTCTCTATGTGCGACAATGTGTTGTAAGAGTCGGTAGCAGAGAGCCAAGAGACCTGCTGTATTTGCCTAAATAGATGCGCTTAACGTTAAAGGCTAAAGAGAAAACAGAGTCAAGCTTTGCTTGTCCTCCATACGCAAGAAGAAGATTGTGCACCCCAGCTCAACAGGTTATGGGCCTAGGCAGAGTTGGGCACAAGCTAGCATTCCGGAAGAAGTTTAACGCGAAGTATTACACGGAACTTCTACGGGCTATGTGGACCAGCTTGGAGATAAGTGCGCGTTCATATTAGAGTTTCTTAATCTGTGTTTATATTGTAACGTGTATGGATAACGTAGACACGTTGGTGCTTGGCTAATGGGTTTGACCCTTTAGTCGACTGGTTGACGTTGTCGCTTGCGGAGTGGGAGATACGGGTTCGCGTCCCGGCTATGGCGGTTCCCAGACAGCCCCCTGAATTCACTACATTGATGTCAGAAGTGGGATGGTGAGACCGTGAGGTCATCGGAAGCGCGTGCGCCCAGAGGCGTGAGGGAGCTGATATGCTGAAGGAGGGGGGGGTAGTGTAACGTGCATGGATAAGTAGACATGTTGGTCCTTGACTAACAGGTCTGACCCTTTAGTCGACTGGTTAACGTTGTCGCTTGCGGAGTGGGAGACACTGGTTCGCGTCCCGGCTGTGGCTGTTCCCAGACTGCGCCCTGAATTCGCTACAATATTCTCTGGAGAGGTTCTACGCGACGTATTATGCGTTAGCCAATGAAGCTAACAAGCTAGCTTAGCAAAGAAAAAGTATAGCAAGCTAGTAGGCCACGATACAATTAGCGCGTTAGCAAAATGGCAAGCAGAACAACAGGAGTCTTGTCACCACAGCTTTTGTTCGACGGATCCGAAGATAAGTATGAACGTTTGGAAAGAAAATGAAACACAAACACCTGAGTCATACATAGAATATGGTGATAGGATCAGGGTCAATGACAGTGAAGAAAATTTTGTTGATGAAAATGTGGAAAATGTATCAGGTCAGGGTGTTAAGAGTGGCGTTTCTGGGACTTTACCTGAACAGACTGAACGCACACAGCCGGGCAAAGTCACGAGATTGTAATCAGAAGGAGCCCACCGCGAACCAAGAGGAGACCAGCTTACCTATAGAATTTGAGACTGAGGATACAGAGGACAAACTGCAAATATGCATGGACTCTTGTTATAGAGCAGTATGCGACATTCTTCAATCCTCACAGGATGCCATAGCGCCCATCAAATCAAGGCAGTGGAAAAATGCCATGAACGAGGAGATGCGATCACTAGAGGAGAACGAGACCTTCAGCCTTACCCAGTTGCCACCAGGTAAACAGGCGATGAGGAGTAGATGGGTCTACACACTCAAGTGTGACATTGATGGATCTGATAAGTACAAGGCGAGATTCGCAGCAAAAGCCTACAGTAAGAAACCAGGAACCGACTACGAGGAGACATTCTCACCCACAGCTGATATGACAAGTGTAAGAGTAGTCATGCAGAAGGCAGCGCAGGAGAACCTAGTCTTACACCAGATGAACGTTAAGACAGCCTATTTGCATGCACCAATTGACTGTGAAATCTATATAGAGCAGCCAGAAGGTTATGAGAAAAACTCAGAAACGTGTGAAAAGCTAGCATGCAAGTTGCAGAAGTCTCTCTATGGTCTAAAGCAGTCAGGCAGAAACTGGTATGCTATGTTGCATACATGTTTGAGTAAAAATAGTTTTGTACAGAATCCCGCTGATCACTGTCTGTATACAAGAGAAAAACATAATGGAAAGGTAATCTTGGAATACCGTCCTACTGAGCAAATGATCGCTGATGTAATGACAAAGCCAGCCACTAAGCTAAAGCTAAAGAGGTTTGCTCAAGACATGTTTGGCACTTAGAAGTTCAAAGAGTGTGTTCTCATTGTCAAGGTAAAGAAGAAGTCTTATTTTTTGTTGTTTTTTTCCAGGTAACCCAGTGAGCTAAGAACGAATGGGGGTGTTAAGTGTTGTTATTTGATGGCGCCCTTACTCATTATATCACGGTACCAGTCGTATTATTGTTCTATCTAAGGCTTTACGGTACATTCAGATGTGACGTCGTCATGTTCTCGGTGTGCGACAGTGTGTTGTAAGAGTCAGTAGCAGAGAGCCAAGAGACCTACTGTATTTGCCCAAATAAATATGCCTAACGTTAAAGGCTAAAGAGAAAACAGAGTCAAGCTTTGCTTGTCCTCCATTCACAAGAAGAAGATAGCGCACCCCAGCTCAACACTTCATTCCAGATTTTCGTAACTTCCATTTCTCTTCTCGTGCACTAATTTGCTAAGCTGAACAGCCAATCAGAGTGAACTCTCTCACCGACGGGCTCCGCCGCCGATTCAACATGCTGAATCGCCGAAAAGCTGCCGACAGGGGTCCGACTAGTGCTAACGGTGTAATGTATGGAATCTCCTACTGTGATGGTACCGCGAACGCATCAGTACAGCTGTCGCGGGATTTGTGGTACGTGACGTTAACAGGAAGTCTGTTGCTGTGTTCGTATATAACGTGGTCAAGCTACTTGTTAAAGGTTCCTGAGAGTTTGGACTTTTTGTGTGTGTTCTTCTTAATAGTTAGATAATAGCAGACATCACATGGTGTCAGAAGTCTGTGGCTGTGCAGTCTCTGATCTCTTGCATGCTCTGTGGTGAAGCAGGGACGTGGCTCAGGACTGAGTCTGTGTGTGCTGCCACACCGTTAGAGATATCAGAGATAAGGAGTTGTCTCAGAGGTTTCAGCTAATCACAGACGTGATGCTAGCACAAGTTATCCAGCAAGTGCGGCAGTATGAGGAGACTGCGAGACAGATTAGCCTCCAGACCTCCCCACCGGAGCTGCAGGTGGCTAATGTTAACGTCGACAGATGGCGAAAGGAGAAACACAGTAAAGGAAACACGGCACGAGAAGCTACAAGCAGCCCTAGAAATGTCCAGAACTGCGGTAGATGCAGCACTCAGTACTATAAAATTAAATTTAAAAAAAATGCCCTGAGTGTGTCATACCAAAACCCTAAATGAAGTTACAGAGAATATGGGACAGTTTCAGTTTCTGGGTGAAGTTAGTGAAGCAGCAAGCCCAGATAAATGGGCTGTTACACTCAACATTGGAAATGCACCCCTAACCTTTAAGATAGATACTGGGGCAGATGTGACTGTTATAAGTGAAAAGACATTCTAGACACTTCCTAGAGCCTATATACTGGGTCCTGCAGAGATACCTTTTTTTGGACCAGGGGGAGAGCTCAGTTGTATAGGCTGGTTCAGAACTAATACTGTCTACAGCAGTGTTTCTCAACCGGGGGTCCGCGGACCCCTAGTGGTCCGTGGTGTAATTGCAAGGGGTCCGTGAAAATAAAATATCTTTAAAAAAAAGATCCTATGACATTTATAGAAATAGGATTATTTTACTCAAATGTGACTGAGACCTTTATCTACCTAAACTATTAAGGGTAACAGGACTTTTTTCTCTAATTACATCTGTTTCACAAGTGTAATCTATTGTATTTTAATAAGAGATCTCGCTCCCGTTTGCATTGTTAAAAGTAACTGCATAAAAATTCTGTTGTTACATATATCTGAAAGTTACTGAATACATATTCTGTTTTGTTACATATATCTGAAAGTTACTGCATAAGAATTCTGTTTTGTTAACTATATCTAAGTTACAACTGAAAGCTCTTATTTTTGCCCCAAAGAGTGAATAAATGCTATAATGCAATTTAAAATGCAGTTTCTACTGTTTCTATCAAATTGCAACCCCCCTCCCCCAAGATCAGGTGGAGGGGTCCTCAGGGTAGATCAAAAATACGCAGGGGGTCCAGGACCCCAAAAAGGTTGAGAACCACTGGTCTACAGAGACAAAGAATACACTTTTCCAATACATGTGATTACATGAAACAGCAGCAGTCTGCTCATCGCCCAGAAGCAGTTCAAATGGGTTTAGTGAAGAGAGTAGAGCAGGTTGGCACTGTGTTCGGAACCAGCGGCCTGCTAAAGACTGAACCTGTTAAAGCAGTTCTCAAAGAAGATGCTCAGCAATATGCAGTGCACACTGTTAGATGCATGCCACTGCCGATTATGCCTCTAGTTAAGAAGGAGTTACACCAGTTGGAAAAGGAGGGTATCATTGAAAAAGTGACAGCCCACAGAGTGGTGCGCCGCCATAGTTCCAGTTATAAAGTCTAACAGAAAAGAGGTCCGGTGCTGTGCTGATTTAAGGAAACTAAATCGTGCTGTTAAAAGGGAAAAGTATGTGCTACCTACTATAGAGGAAATCATGCCATGGCTCTCAGGGTCTAATATGTTCACGTCACTAGATGCAGCCAGTGGATTTTACCAGATTCCCCTGCATGAGAAAAGCCATAAGCTAACCACTTTCATCAATTTCTTTGGGAGGTATGCCTTCCGCAGACTCCCATTTGGGATAATGAGTGTGCCAGAAATCTTCCAGCGAAAAATGGCAGAAACTTTACAGGGACTGGAAGGAACGGAAGTCTACATGGACGACATCCTCGTGCATGGAGAAACTGAGGAGATCCATGATAGATGTCTGAAGAAGGTACTGAAAGTGATCGAGGCAGCTGGCCTTAAATTGAACAAAGACAAATGTAAGTTCAGACAGTAGCAGATTCGCTTCATGGGACACATATTTGATGAGAACGGTGTGAGACCTGACCCAGAGAAAGTGGCCGGAATTTGAAATTTCCCACAACCTCATAATGTGGCAGAGCTCAAGTGGTTTCTGGGAATGGTCAACTATATGGCCAAATTCATCCCAGAGCTCTCTACAGTAGGACAACCGCTCTATGAACTGCTGAAGTCGAAGGTGGAATGGCTGTGGCGACATGGACAGCAGACTGCCTTCCAGAGACTGAAGACTGCCCTAGCATCAGCACCTGTACTCTCCTTCTATGAAGCTAACAGGCCCACTGTGGTGTCGGCTGACACCAGCAGATACAGACCTGGAGGAGTCCTGTTGCAGCAGCATGGTGAGGACTGGAAACATGTGGTCTACTGCTCCAGGAGGCTCAGGGATGCAGAGACCAGGTATGCTCAAATAGAGAAAGAATGCCTGGCCAGTGTCTGGGCATGTGAACATTTTGAGAAATACCTGTTTGGACTTGACAGCTTTAAACTGATCACTGACCACACGTTCCTGGTGCCCTTAAATGAACAGTAAATACACTGACAATGTCCCAATAAAGTGCCAGAGACTGCTGATGAGACTGATGCGTTTTAATGCAGAGGCCGTGTACGCATCAGGAAAGACATTAGCAGTAGCTGGTGCACTCTCCAGGGGCCCCATACAAAGTTCTGGAGAAGATAGATCTACTGATGATGTGGCAGCACACATAGACTCAGTCCTGAGCCACGTCCCTGCTTCACCACAGAGGATGCAAGAGATCAGAGACCGCACAGCCACAGACCCCCAGCTCCAGGTAGTGAGACAGTTCATCCAGTCAGGTTGTCCAGGTTATGAAAAGAAAGTACCAGAGGTGGTCAGGGATTCCTACAAGGTGCGAGGAAACTGTCACAGGTAGAAATCACATAGTGATTCCCACCTCTATGAGAGCAGAGATAGTTGAAAGGATTCACGAGGCTTATCAAGGGCTAGTGAAATGCAAAGAGAGAGCTAACCAGTCAGTGTGGTGGCCAAGAATTTCACAGGACATAGTAACAAAGGTAAATCAGTGCAATTTTTGTAGAGAGAACAGAAACACACAGAGAAAGAGCCATTAATGCCAACTGTACTACCTTCAAGACCATGGCAAAAAAGTAGGCGTAGATCTTTGTGAGCACAAGAAGCAGTCCTATTTGGTAGTGTCAGACTACTACTCCAGGTACTTGGAGATCCTACACCTACCTGTGACAGCCAGTAGCCAGGTCATAGAGAAGCTAAAAGCCACATTTGCAAGGTATGTCATTCCAGAAGTGCTAGTAAGTGATAACGGACCTCAGCTAGTCTCGGGGGAGTTCAACCAGTTTAGTGAGGAATATGACTTTATTCATGTAACATCTAACCCACATTATGCCCAGAGTAATGGCCAAGCTGAGAGGGCTGTACAGGTAGTGAAAGGGATCCTTAGGCAGGAAGACCCCCCTCCTGGCTTTGATTGTATACAGAGCCACACCTTCTTCCTCCACCGGAGTCAGTCCCGCTAAGCTGCTGATGGGTCGAGAAATCTGGACAATTTACCCACCCTGTCTGAGAACTTGGACCCAAGCCGGCCAGACAAGGAAGAAATCAGACAAGAAGATGCAGCTGCCAAGAAGAGGCAGGCATACCACTACAACCACAGGAATGGGGTAGGGAGTCTTCCTCTGTATTGCTTATTGTATTTTAACAAGTGCATTGTTGTGAAATGTTTGTTCTATTGCTGGAAGAGCAGATTTAGTGAGGTTGCAGTCCGGGTTTGATGTAACACCCAAAGTCTGGTTTTCAGGGGTAATCAGGGCATTTATTGATTTAAGTTTAAATGAATTTGTTATTGTTCCAGTTCACCATTCTACCAATTCTGTCTGATAGCTAGAAAGGGGTGAGAAACTGTGAGGTGGGTACACATTAACTTGGGCCTATAACAGCAGACAAAATGCAACATCCCAATACATGGCACAGTTTACCCATTACATAACCTTGAAACAAGTTGTTAGTATTATTTACAGCAGATACTGCTGCATGACAGGGGTTACGTTAGTTATCAGTACACATTAGTTAGAAAAAATTAACGGTTATAACACAGACCATATGCTTTTTCCCCCCCTCATGATTTGATGGGGGGGGGGGGTGAGGACGAAATTCAGGCTGAGAGTCAAAATCTGAAGGTATCTCCACAGTTATTTTCATTTTCTTCCCATTGATTAAAAACTCAAATGCAGTTGGAGTCGAATTCAGACAGATGAGGTATGGGTCTGAATATTTGTCATTCTGAAAGTTTTTTTTTTTAGAGTCTATATAGGCAGAATGGATCCATCGGTGTATGAGTGTGTGCACGCATGGGTGAATGTGAAGCGTTCATTGATTGTAAAGCACTTTGAGTGGCTGTTGCAGCTAGAAAAGTGCTATATAAATGCAAAATATTATTAGTTATTATTATTATTATTATCGTTACTTCTGCTGAGTCCAGGAGACAGTGTTCTCATGAAACTGGACAATGAGAAACAGTGGACAATGAGAAACAATGGACAACAGCAGGTACTGTCCGTGAAGCCAGCCCCTCCCTAGATCTTATGTGGTGGACACGGCTCAAGGGGGCAGTACAGACGAAACCGACGTCATCTGCACCCACAGACCAGCCCACACACATACACCCACAGAGCTGATTACTCTAGAGGTGACTGGAGATTGTGGTACCGAAATAAACGCTGATCATACAATCACAGACACATTGGCAGGAGCAGCAGCAGCTACAGACACATACACACACACACACACACACACACACACACACACACTCACACACAAGGGACAGTTACTGTGACTCGCTCAGGTACAGTGAGTAAGCCAGCCCCTCGGCTGGATTTGTGTGAACATTTTGTTTTAGACGGACAAAGGTATATAAAAAATTATGTTAAAAAATGTATGCATTTCTTTTTTTGTGTGTGTGTGATAGTTATGGAGAGGGACACATCTTTGAGGGGGAGATGTAATGTATGGAATCTCCTACTGTGATGGTACTGCGAGCGCATCGGTACAGCTGTCGCGGGATTTGTGGTACGTGGCGTTAACAGGAAGTCTGTTGCTGTGTTCGTATGTAAAGTGGTCTAGCAGCTTATTAAAGGTACCTGAGAGTTCGGACTTTTTTGGTGTGTGTTCTTCTTATTAGTTAGATGCCAGACAGACATCACAAACGCTACGGGACACACCGCAAAAACTAGAGTTACAGATGCTCACCGACAGCCCGACATTGGCCCCCGGTGTGTCACGATCATTATAATGCTGTGATTGCAAACATTCCCAAATCCTCTGTGAATAGTACATGGCCATTTAAACTCTAGTAAATAGTCACGCCATATCTGCGTAAGAAACCGATCGTTGGTTTCAATAGTTATGCAACTGTATTGCTTAGAAGGGTGGGGATACCTGCAGTCAGTTTAGACTGATTATGTCACTTAGATGAGTGATGAAACGTAACTGTCAATAAACGTTGTATCCAGATGAACTGATTCAAACTTCTTTGATCCAAAACCTCTTCTTTTTGGTGTCATCAATGTGTGTTGTGTGTGTGTGTGTGTGTGTGTGTGTGTGTGTGTGTGTGTGTGTGTGTATCCTCATAATAGGATACTGGGAGAAGGACGCTGAATATGGAGCTGCCAGGAAAGAGGAGGTTTACGGATGTGGTGAGGGAAGACATGCAGGTGGCTGGTGTGACAGAGGAAAATGTAAAAGACAGGAAGAAATGTAAGATCCGCTGTGGCGACCTCCAACGGGAGCATCCGAAATTAGTAGTAGTGGATTCTGATAGTAGCGAATTCGGGGGGCAGCCCGGGAACCGCCACAGCCGGGACGCGAACCCGTGTCTCCCGCACCACGGCCGACAATGTTGTCCCACCCGTTAGCTAAGCGCTATCGAGTGTATTTATCCGTTACCATATATATATACACACTCACCGGCCACTTTATTAGGAACACCTGTCCAACTGCTCGTTAACGCAAATTTCTAATCAGCCAATCACATGGCAGCAACTCAATGCATTTAGGCATGTAGACATGGTCAAGACGATCTGCTGCAGTTCAAACCGAGCATCAGAATGGGGAAGAAAGGTGATTTAAGTGACTTTGAACGTGGCATGGTTGTTGGTGCCAGACGGGCTGGTCTGAGTATTTCAGAAACTGCTGATCTACTGGGATTTTCACACACAACCATCTCTAGGGTTTACAGAGAATGGTCCGAAAAAGAGAAAATATCCAGTGAGCGGCAGTTCTGTGGGCGAAAATGCCTTGTTGATGCCAGAGGTCAGAGGAGAATGGCCAGACTGGTTCGAGCTGACAGAAAGGCAACAGTAACTCAAATAACCACTCATTACAACCGCGGTATGCAGAAGAGCATCTCTGAACGCACAACACGTCGAACCTTGAGGCAGATGGGCTACAGCAGCAGAAGACCACACCGGGTGCCACTCCTGTCGGCTAAGAACAGGAAACTGAGGCAACAATTCGCACAGGCTCACCAAAATTGGACAATAGAAGATTGGAAAAACGTTGCCTGGTCTGATGAGTCTCGATTTCTGCTGCGACATTCGGATGGTAGGGTCAGAATTTGGCGTCAACAACATGAAAGCATGGATCCATCCTGCCTTGTATCAACGGTTCAGGCTGGTGGTGGTGGTGTAATGGTGTGGGGGATATTTTCTTGGCACACTTTGGGCCCCTTAGTACCAATTGAGCATCGCGTCAACGCCACAGCCTACCTGAGTATTGTTGCTGACCATGTCCATCCCTTTATGACCAACGTGTTCCCATCTTCTGATGGCTACTTCCAGCAGGATAATGCGCCATGTCATAAAGCTCGAATCATCTCAGACTGGTTTCTTGAACATGACAATGAGTTCAATGTACTCAAATGGCCTCCACAGTCATCAGATCTCAATCCAATAGAGGACCTTTGGGATGAGGTGGACCGGGAGATTCGCATCATGGATGTGCAGCCGACAAATCTGCAGCAACTGCGTGATGCTATCATGTCAATATGGACCAAACTCTCTGAGGAATGTTTCCAGTACCTTGTTGAATCTATGCCACGAAGGATTAAGGCAGTTCTGAAGGCAAAAGGGGGTCCAACCCGGTACTAGCAAAGTGTACCTCATAAAGTGGCCAGTGAGTATGTGTGTGTGTGTGTGTGTGTGTGTGTGTGTATGTATATATATATATATATATATATATATATATATATAAATGTGGCGGACACTAGGGGCTATGCCTCTCACCCAGCAGGGCTGTGAGCTGGTGGCGTGGTTTACATTCCCGGGTTGTTCCTGTTTCCGTTTGGTTTTGGAGCTGAGGAATAATAAAGTTCAAACTCGCCTTCGTCTCCTGTGTTTTTCCTCATCCTGCCACAATATATATATATATATTTTAAAAAAAAACCCTATTCTTCTGTCTGTCGGCCCGAACACCCCTTGAACAGTCTCTGCGTTATTTTCTAATGTATGCTGACTCCGGGCGGACGGAGGGAGAAGACAGTTGTACAGGCGGGGAGACAGGAGTCATGATAGCGGTTGAGGCAGAGCAGGTTTACTGCATTTATTAGCTTCCTCACACACAGCACCACTCACAGCATACAGGCAGCTTGCAAACACACAAAAAAACTCGTAAGTTTCTTGTAACGCAAAACGGAACTGGCTCTACGGTAGCCACGGAGGGACAAAAGGCTCAGAATTCGGCAAAACTCAAGAAAGAAAAAATACGTGCCTACAATGCATTATCACCCTCTGCCGGCGATTAATTGTAACTCACTTCCTTACGTCTCTCTCTCTCTCTCTCTCTATATATATGCACCGCAGGCTACAACGTTAACCAGTCGACTAAAGGTCCGACCCGTGAGCCAACGTGTCTACTTATCCGTGCACGCCACATTGCCCCCCCTCTTTCGGGAAGCGCGTCCTTGCGCTTCAGCATATCAGCTCCCACACGCCTCTGGGCGCACGCGCTTCCGATGTCCTTGCGGTCTCACCATCCCACTTCTGACACCAATGCAGCGAATTTGGGGGGCAGCCCGGGAACTGCTAGAGCCGGGACGCGAACCCGTATCTCCTGCACCGCGGGCGACAACGTTAACCAGTCGACTAAAGGGTCCGACCCGTTAGCCAAGGGCTAACGTGTCTACTTATCCGTTACGATATATATATATCTATAAAACCGATTATTTTCTTGCCCGGTGCGGGATTCGATACGACATTACTAACCGCTCGGCTAAAGGGGCAGACCCGTTAGCTAGCAACACAACAATCCAGTAATTTTGGATTTTGTTTTTGTGGGTGGATTTATCAGAGGCTGGGTGGGACCAAAACTTAAAATAATTAGAATTAGAAACAATCACTGGGACACAGGGAAGTATTTGCAATTCAATCAACCCTATACCCCATACCCATATACATCCCGCCCCGCCGCCACCTCCCCGAGGTTGCAAGATGTCTCACATAGAGCAAAAAAAGGAAACTTTAAAGTTAATTGGTTAATGTTGTAGGTGAAGACAGCCTTCAAAACAACCCGGGCAGGAAAAAAAAGAGCCGGAACGTTAAATCGCCTTGGTAACAAAGGCGACTCTGACGGATAATGAGAACGCGGTGGTCGCGACAGAATTGCAGTGTTAACTTTAGTGTTGATGATTAAAAAGCATGCTTAAGTAAGACCACACCAGTGTAAATATTAATTTCACTGGTGTTTATATTTCTATCCCCTAAATGCTTAGTAAGTGGATTGATTCCTGCTCCGGGGGGGGGGGGGGGGGGTTCTAAGTCAGCCGAGAGTGAAGGGGTTTATCTGCTGCGTGCTTAACTGCCTCTAAACAGGAAATAATTCTCTCGTGGGCGTGTTCACTATTTTTAGGCCAGCGCGGTGACCTTTATCGTTCTCTGCATGCTGTTTGCACTCTCTGATAATTTCAATTAACTGTCCAAACTTAGGGTTACGAGTGTGCGTGGAAACCCGTTTACAACTCGAACATCTCGTCTTCAAATATTAAATAAATCCTTGCTGAGGAATAGGCACAACTTAATTACACCATTCAAGAGTGCAAGCATGTGTACTGTATGTGCGTGCTTGTCGACATGATTTGGTGTTCGTGTGTCTTTGCATGGCCATGTGTATTCGTATGCTCATTAGCATGTGCTTACGTCTTTAATCTACTATGTGTCAAATATTGGGATATATGTGTAGTAGGGTGATGCTCTTGCGCTGTTTTATGAACAGGGCATGGTATATTTCGGAGGATGTTGTATGGGTTGGAACACAGACTTTTATTCTGAAAGACGCAGGTCAGCGTTTGTTTTGGTTTTTGGTTTTTTTTTTTGGGGGGGGGGGGGTTCAGGGTTCCTGTGTTGAATCAGTGTTGTTAATATGTGTTAGTATGTCCTGATAAAATGTTGTAAATGTTTCATTTGGGTTTTCACATTATGAGTGGGCACCTTTCTCTGGGAATTCGCGGGGGGTGTATCCAAGCAGAGGTAGCAATCATTTTATTGTGAAATGCACTTGTCTGGTTTCCGCTGGTTTGACTTCCTCTTTGTTTTGGGATTGCTAGGGGGAAGGTACGTAGTTTCTGCCCGCTATAATTTCGCCGTTTATAGTTGCAAAGATGACGTTAAAAGTACTTCAAAACACATGTAAAGTCAGTGTAAGAACAGTGTTGTGTTTTAGAATTGCCATTTCAGTTTTTTATGCGTAAATCTGCTGTAGAAGCGTGTCGAGGCTTTTGCGTGTGGCAGGGCTGCCATGTGTCTTGTCACGCTAGTGGGTGCTGTTGAGACTCGCTGTATGGCGCATGTAGTGATTGTACTCATGTTACGCAGGCGCGGAATGAGAGCTTGTAAGAAACTCATGTGAAATACAATTTTAGATTAATTTATTCATACTTTGCACTGATGTATTTTATTTTTTATTTATTTGTATTATTTTTGTAATGTTACTGGGAATTGGCTGTTCTCTTTGTTTTGGGATTTCATGGGGAAAGGCGTGGGATGAGAGCATGTAAGAAACTCACAATGTGAATGTTTTTCCACACACAAATACAGATCACATATGCGCATCTCGGGATAGTCTGTCTTCATTTATGACACAACGCAGTCAGATCCACTACAAATTGGTGCCGTGACCATTCGACATCAGCTGGAGCTGACCACCGTCGTTGCTGCAGTGCGAGCCATTGAGGGGTCTGGTGACTCGTAGTCTGACCAGATGGAGCCGACTGCCGCAGCTGCTGCAGTATTTACCGTTAACTGGGTGCCCTTGCGTTGGTGATTGGTTGGCAGGCGCTGACCATTACGGTGATTCCCGGACTGACTGTCAGGGACTGTCCTTGGCTGTTGCTGTGCTGTGGTGTCCCTATCCCTGTCTCGGCTGCTTCAAGAGACTTTATCCTTCTCGGTTGATTGAAGAGACCTTTCATTCAGTTTGCATTACAGGCATATGGGAGCGCTTGTGAGGAAGTTACCCTGGGTAATTTTTTGTGTTTTCTGTTTCTTCTGCCCTGTGCTAATGTAATGTTTTCACTGTGATTTTAGGGTAGGGTGAAACTATGGAATCATTTGATGTACACAAGGTGGGGGGTGCTAGTGGTACAAATCCAAGTGTGGAGAGGGGTAGAGGTGTATTGGTGTACACTCCTTTGTCAAGGTCCACACCAGGGAGTCGATCTGAATCTCAACCAAGCCATGCTACTGTGGAGGGGGGCCGACATGTGAGGGTGAGTGAGGATGTGGTCAGGCCCCGAAAGTTCACTCCTGGGATGTCACCAGTAGGTCCTTCACTCCAGAACATGACAGACTCTGGTATTGGGTCATCTTCCAGTCAGCTTAGTGAGTTGGTTAGGTCAGTTGGAGCTGAGATTTGAGAAGCTATCAAAACCAGCTTACAGCAAAATGTTGGTTCTGACCAAACACCTGTTTTAATCTCTGTCCCACCTCAGCATGTCTCTCACCCGGATCAGTGTAGCACCAATGTTATTGATGCATCAATGTTGAACTTGGTGTTACGTTCTGAAGTCAATGTTCCACCTTATTTTAGGGGGGATAGTTCAGATAAGTGCTCTATTGCTGAGTGGGAGGAGTTGATGAGGAGTTACTCTTCAAAACAGGGTTACAGTGGAACAGCGTGTATTGAAGAGGTCATACATAGACTCCTGGGAAAAGCTAGAGATGTCACCAAACTGTGGTTGCACTGCAATCCAACTGTCACTGATGTCAATGTACTGTATGGTGTACTTAGACACCATTTTGGTGATGTTGTGCACTCTGACCTACCTTTAGCTGATTTCTACGCAGGGCAGCCTTGTGCTGGGGAAAGCTCTTTAGACTACTGGGTTAGACTCAACAAAGCAGCTGAAATGACAGAACAGTGCCTGGTCAGTAAAGGTGAGCCTGTCACTGATTTGAGCCGTCATACAGTCATTATGTTGATTCGTAACTGACATGATAAAGAACTGGCTCTGATATTTAAAACAAAACCACCACATGAATGGTCCGCACAGGAAGTGCAAGAACATCTGGATAATCACAGGAAGGTACAGATGTTTTGTGGGAGCCAAGTGTCAGTGCAGAAAGAAGTGGCAGTTGGGTCTCGTCAGACTCGGGAGGGGATAGTCAGTGATGCACAGGTGGGCGGGTCCTTCGCATCTGGTCCCAAGATTACATCAGACCATCTTTCCTCTAGTGACGAAAAATGTACAATGGACAGAGTTTTGAATTTACTGGAGAACACCTCGTCTAGTAATGCTCAGCTAGCTCGCACTCCACATCAGAACCGAGTGCCCAGACACATTCGCGACTGTAAAGTATGTGGTAGTTCTGACCATAGCACTACTGCACATTGCAGGATGAACAAGTTGTGCTTCAGATGTTACTCACCAGGCCATATTGGTGCTAACTGTAGCCAGTCAGCTTCTGCTCAGTCTGGAAACCCGACTCAGTTCCATCACACTCAGGGAAACTAGGTAGCTCCTCTTTGGCGGAAAGCAATTTGGAGTTAAGTGGTTTCTCCTCTATTGATGATGATATTCAAATCTGTGTTTTCTGCTGCATGCGAATCAACACCACCAGACAAGACGGCGATTTTTCAGAACACAATGAGAACAGGCACAAGTGACAGTTTGTTTTTCACTACTGTGTTAGCGGGGGGTAAAGTCACAATTCAGTAGATGTTAGATAGTGGGTCCATGGCCACTTCTCTGCATGTGGACCTTGTACCTCGGCTGAGGAAGGCGGGAGTTGTGTATGGTGATTTAATATCCTCTACTGACATCATTCTCATTGGATGTGGTGGGAAGCAAACAGAGCCAGTGGGATTTTGTGAAATGAAACTCACCCTGTTTGACTCTGACTATTTTGTCCCAGTGCTGATTGTTGAGGGACAGGTAGATGAACTGATCGTGGGCACCAGTCTGCTTAAACCAATCATCAGCAAGTTCAAGTCTAATGAGGCCTATTGGTATATTTTAGGCAAACCAGAAGCATCGCAGCAGCAAGAGGCAAGTGACTTCATCTGTTATTTGGCCAATCTGGAAAAGTGGAGGGGGGATGAGATTCCTGACAAAGTGGGGACAGTTAGACTGAAGAAAGCAGTGACGCTGAAGCCTATGAGCGAACATGTTGTGTGGGGCCGCCTTCCCCCTGGAACTGAACTTTCAGTTGATAGCACTGTCGTTGTGGCGCCAAGCTCAGCACGCTGTGTGCCCCGAAATGTACTTGTCGACCGAGTAGTGACCCCTTTGTGGGGAGATGGGTGGGTCCCTGTGAAAATTATCAACCCAACTAAGTCCAAAATCACTTTGCGGAGAAATGCAAAAGTAGCTGATGTTTCCCCATGCATTGTATTGGAGGATTTTGAGGAAGGTACTGAGCAGACAGTTCACCGAAAAGTGGGGAAGGTCAATGGTGATAACAGCCACAGCAGTTTGACAGCACAGAGCTCAGAAAGTGGTAGTGTGGCAAGCAGGGAGCCTAGGCTTAGGGACGTGGTACTCCAGGATTTGTCGGTCGATGACTGTGAGGTGGCTCCAGCCTGTAAAGAGAAACTGACTGACTTGATCGTGAAGTATGAAGGCGTGTTTTCCAGACACAAACTGGACAACAGGGAGGCAACTGGCTTCTGTCACCGTATTCAGTTAACTGACGACCGCCCGTTTCAGTTGCCTTACAGAAGGCTCTCACCAGCGCACTACCAAAAGTTGAGAGAGACTGGACGAGATGGAAGAGTGAGATATAATTAAGAAGTCCAGTAGTGAGTATGCTTCTCCTTTAGTTTTGTGCTGGAAGAAGAACGGCGAGCTGAGACCTGTGCATGGATTTTCGCTGGCTGAACGCCCGCACGGTCAAGGATGTGCATCCTTTGCCTCATCAGGCGGACGTGCTGGCAGCGCTGGGGGGCAACGCTTTCTTTAGTACACTGGAGCTGACGTCAGGTTATTACAATGTGTCACTCCACAAAGATGACAGGAAATACACCGCTTTCTCGTCACCGCTGGGGCTACATGAGTACAACCGCATGCCTCAAGGTCTTTGCAATAGTCCGGCTAAATTTATGAGGATGATGCTGACTATTTTCGGTGATCAGAATTTTCTGTCTCTGCTTTCTTACCTTGATGACGTGTTGGTCTTTGGCAGGTCAGAGCAGGAGAGTCTAGAGAGGCTTGAGCTAGTTTTCAAGTGCTTGCAAGAAAATAATCTGAAGCTCTCCCCAGCTAAGTGTAAGCTTCTGCGGAAGTATGTTAAGTTTTTGGGACATTGTTACGGCCACGGGTGTGTCCGTATAGTTTTGTGTTCCCTCCTGTATCTAACCCTCACTCTGACTCTACATTTAGGTATCTGCCAGGTGCTCCTCATCACCTAATCAACCGGTCAACGAATCATCCAATTTTCATCAGCTGTGCAGTCTCCCATTTAAACCCCCACATGTCTTCAGTTCACGGGCCAGCTAGTTTAGTTTGTGTGATGTAGCTACTTTGTGTTTGTAACGTCTGGCCCGTTTTTGGTTTAGTTTGCATTTTGACTATTTTGAGTTATGTTTAGTTGTTTAGCTCTTTTGGGCAAGGGAATCAAGGTAAGATGCCCATGGGCAAACACCCCATCACGTAGCTTACCTCTGTTAGACACATTAGGTTAGCAGCGGTTGCCAGTTTTTCTCTTTAGGTTTGGTGCTTTTCAGCACGGTCAAGGGTGGGTTACTTTTGTTAATAGTTTATTGTTTTGGCAACCGTTCGGTTCCCTTGTCCTGTCATGATGTCAATAAATATATTTATTTTATTATATGTATACGTTTATGTCTCACTGTGTTGCACCCTCAGCTCAGTACACTAATTGTTGCACTCTCTCCAGACCGAGGGTTGTAACAAATGGGGGCTCATCCGGGATATTGGCGGCTTTGGTCTGGCTAGTTGCTATTTCCTGTAGTGTTGCACCCTCTCCAGACCGAGGGTCATAACAGACATGCAACGTCACAGGAGGGGATAACCACCAATTCCGACAAGGTGCAGGCCATAGTGAGCTTGGGTGAGTCTGATCTCACACCTTCTGCCGACAAGATTAGCTCGTTCCTTGGCATGGTAGTATATTGCCAACATTTTGTGGAGAACTGTTCTGTGATTGCTAAGCCACTCTTCCAACTTAAATCAGGGGTTAGACAGCTGTGCCGAGCTCGTGGTAAAAAGCATCAGAAAGCTGTTCGCAAACTCACACCTGCTGATTGGACTTCAGAGTGTAAACAAGCATTCAAGACTTTGAAACATGCTGTAGTTGACCAGGTTTTGCTAACCCATCCTGATTTTACTAAGCCCTTTATTCTGTCAATGCGTCCAACAGTGGATTAGGGGCTGTGCTTTCACAGGTTCAGGACAGCTATGACACAGCTAGGCCTACTGCATTTGCTAGTAAGTCATTGAACCACGCTCAGTCCAAGTACCCAGCTCATATACTTGAGTTCTTTGCCATGAAATGGGCCATCCATGATAAGTTTAGTCATTGGTTGCAGGGGCACAAATTCACCGTCTGGACAGATAATAACCCACTCAAATACATACTGACTAAACCAAAACTGGACGCATGTGTGCATAGGTGGGTGTCGAGGCTGGAGCCTTTCGATTTCGACATGCAGTACATCCCAGGGCCCAAGAACACTGTAGCTAATGCCCTGAGCAGAGAACCTTTTGTGAAGAGATGGTTTATGCACAGGTTGATAAGAACACGCTATGATGTGCTGTTGAAGGAGGCAAGTGGCATCTCTGTGCCTCATGTACAGGATATGTTCCGTCTCTCAAGGGAGCTGCCAGAGATGGGGAGGCAGCTTCAGCCACCTCAAGTTTGTCCGGAGTCTGTGGGGGTGAGGCTTGTGACGTAGGTAAGATATCAGGGAAGGAAGTATCAGCTGTGTTGGATATGCATCGTCATTAGTAAAGACGCTGGGCCTGAGAGTAGGAACACTACGCCGGCCTGATCAAGACGGCCTTGGAGTAGAAGCACTATGTGCACCAACCTCATTAGGACGGCCTTGAAGCAGGAATGCTATGCACATAAATCTGATTAAGACACGTGCTACACCTGCAAGACAACATGAGGGAAACGGGACCGACAGTGACGAAAAAAAACCAAGAAGAAGATCACGCCCGTCTCCGAAAACCACCACGCCTTGTTGTTTTAGTATTTAAGATTATGTTCTTCCACTATTTGGCAGACGACTCCCGGTTGCACCGAGGGTACGTCTCCAGCGCTGCAGCATTACCTGTGAACTATTTGTTGTGTGCCAATAAAATGACACGAACCAGCAAGAAGTCGTCTGACTTCTTATTTGCCTATGTCGACCTGAATCAAAGAACCGGATGAGTCTTTTGCAAAAGATAAGACTCAACAACAATTGGTGCCGTGACCTGGATTCTGGCTCGACGGACAATTCAACACACTGGGACTACAGCCAACCGTCCTCAACTCTCCATCCAAATTGCAGGAGCTCCGTAACTAAGGTAAGCAGAATACCTTTTCTATAATAATTCTGCCAGACCCCGGTCCGTTTGCAAATTGGATGGAGCGGGGGAGATGGAGGAGAAAAGTCCCTACTAAAAAGTATGAAAAAATATAATTGTATTGTGGCATACCATGCAATGAATGTGTTTCACATGTAATGTTTAAAACACATAAACACCACGAGGGAAAGAAAATAAGTGTCCTAGTTTAATGCAACAAAATCATTTAGACAAAATACGACGTAATTAAAAGTATGAGTCTGGGACCATCTTTTTCTCTTCTGTAAAAACGGAGAGTTGTCACAAATTTAGGAAGAATTAAATAAGAGAAAGAATAAGGACACTGGGAAATATTTGTTGTTTTTCACAAACTGTGGGGTGGTTTCCTGGTTTACGAGACTTTTTTGCCTGTGTGGAAGTTTAAAAAAAAACACACACACACCAGGCTCCGAAACCAGTGTGTTTGCTTGTCAAATGGGGAGGGCCTAGCAGAATATAAGGGATAAGACATAAGGTCGGGGACCTATAAGGGACAAGAGATAAGGTCAGGGACCTAGAACACTGTATAGCACCTCCAGAGTAAAAGGGGACACTCGGGGAGTGATATTTGAGCGAGATTTGAAGTGAAGGAACGGCCGCCCCATGTGGGTAGAAGCCTGCTGTATCGTTCTTGCTCGAATGATCAAAGAACTGGCGGTTGACATTGGGTGACCCGATGGGGCCCCAACCTCTCCCGTGGCTGAGTTCCCCGCCCTCCCCCGGACCTAGAGTCCACCTGGTTGGTGCATCAGTGTATATGAAAAAGTGTGTCTTAAAAATGTCTGATAAAACTAAAGCAGTGATGGATGACTGGCAAAAACTACCTCAAGAGACATTAGGCAGGGTCCTGCACAAAGCCCTAATGTAAAGCGCATACAGGACTCTGCCCGGAGAAAGAAAGAAATTGGCAAAAAAAAAAAAATTATTAGTGATTCGGGCACATGAAATGCAGGAAGAAGGCCTGCAAGGGGCATGGCCTGATCTACCACCCAGCGCACAACAACTAGAACAATATGAGGCACAAGCCCGCGTTAAAGCGGCTAAGGCAGAAGAAAAAGTTGGACAGATGGGATGTCTAACAAAGAAATCACAGATACGAAAAGCAGAACGAGAGGTAGACAGACAGGCCACCATGGCCGTCTGGTTTTTCGAAATGTTACAGACTATGCCGAAAGCGCCGAAACCAACTCAGCCAGAAACAAAGCAGAAAAGCAGAAAAGAGCAGGATAAAGCAACCAAAATAAAGGAGGAAGAAGCAGAAAAAGGGGGGCCCAAACTAGGGGAACATCTTTACCTGACTATAGAAACCCAACCCACTGCCCCTCTACCATATAGTCACAACCCGTTCTTAGAAACACCCTCGGCGTCAAAAACACGACCCCAGGGCACAGTACAAGTCAAGATATACAGGCCCCTCTAATGACTGTTAAAAGCGGGGTCATAGATGTAAACATCACCCCAAACGACGCAGAAGAAGCCCCCGTCACCCAGACAGAACTAGAGCACAGACTCACGCAGCTTAGTGAACACATGCACGAGATACAGGAAAAAAACAAAAAAAGGAATAATAGAGCTGTGGGGAATGACCGCCCAAGAACAAGAGAGACGAGGAATGGCGTATGCTAGTAACCTAGAAGGACATACTGAAGAGTCAGAGGAAGGGAACGAGAACGTAATGCAAAAACCAGACAGTAGGAATAGAGGGGACAAAGAGTGGAACGAGATGGATGAGGGAAAGAAGATAAAGCAAGAAACAGCAACTAAAGCTAAGACTGGGAAAAAGAAAGTTGTACAAAAAGTAGACAGTGACAGTGAGGATAATATAAGTGATTCAGAAGGAAACAGCACAGGAAGTAATTAAATGGCTGGTTAAAGAACTCGTGCCCAGGTATGGGTTGCCAAGAACCATCAGATCAGATAATGGTACCCACTTCACAAGTGAGGACCTTCAGAAGGTTGAGGAAATGTTTGGGATCAAACACAGATATGGCTCAGTCTATCACCCTGCCTCCCAGGGACTGGTGGAAAGAGCAAATAGGACAATCAAGGAACAATTGGGGAAATTATGTGGCGAACTAAGCCTGAAATGGCTAGACACCATACCATTGGTACTGTTCAACATGAGATCTCAACCAAATGCAGCACATGGGTTAACCCCTCATGAGGTGCTAAAGGGTAGAAAAATGCCATGTCCATTCACCATATGCCCTACCACAGACGAACACACTCTTACAGGACAAAGAGAACAGATTGGTGATTATGTAACAATGCTTAACATAGCGGTGAAGTGTTTGTCCTCACAGGTACAGGAAGCACTTCTGCATGATCCAGACGACGACGTCCCACCACCGGTGGAAATAGGGGAATGGGTTTTGAGGAAACAACACCGAAGAAATTGGAGTGAACCACGTTGGCTCGGACCATTCCAAGTGGCCCGAGCTACAGACTACTCCCTAAAAGTCTGGTTGCAAACAGGCAGACTAAGCAACTGGTGGCACAAGACTCAGTGCTGCAAGACAGACGCTCCGACCGAGCGGACACTGACTGACATCAGAAAAAACCTGAAGGACCTCGACAGTGACTATGACAACCCCGACGAGACCTAGACATGACACAGGAAACCCATTTAGGCTACTCGGATGTGACAGACTCCAAGGACTGATCACCCTATGGTGTCTCTCACTAATGATAGCAGGACCACTGTTGTGGTGGAAAATGGCTCAGGCCTTACGAGAACGATCTAACCTAGAGTCAATTCATATTAAGAGACCTGGAACCCCACTAACTGATATCGCTAACGATACCAACCTGACCCAATTACACCACCACATAACTAAAAGAGCAGTCAACACAGCTCTAAGGGACAAATGTTTATCAATTTACGGGGGAATAGAACTAAATTATACTACAGGGAAAAGCTACACTTTCCAATTCGACCTATGTGATGTAATTAATTGCGGAGGAAATCCACAGGCATGGAGAGGTTATGACATATACCTCTGTGGAATGCCGGGGCAGCACCCGACATTCGGGAGGTGTATGTGCAATGTTCGGCTCTCAGTGTTGTACTTTTATCCCAAATAACACCGTGCCTGATGGCACACTTACCAGGGCATTAACAGGTCTAAAGATGCTCTCAGATGAGCTCCAGGAACATTCGTGAGTAAATGACCCATTTGGAAACTGGATGTCAAAATGGTTCGGCAAATGAGGAAATTGGCTGTCCTCTCTGGCCGGACCCATATTGATCATAATATTAGTGTTGATTATTGGAGTTTGTTTCTGTATACCTATGTCCAAGGCCTTATGCATTCGATGCATGGGCAAACACATGAAATCTAGTGTAACATCCCTCCCCCTGCCCTATCAAATGGCAGAAGTAGAATTGCTCAGGCCTCTCAACCCAGATGGAGAGAGTGAGAGCCTGTTAAAAGGTGAGACAGGGTCTTTTAGGGAGGATAACCACTCTCTCAACAGTTACCATTCTGGGAGGTTCGGTATGGGCCATCCCCCACGAGATGAAGGGGGCCTAGAGAGACCAGACCTCAGCGAGTTGGATTTGGATGACCCGGACAGCCCTGTCTGAAAGAGGATCCGTAAAGCATGCATTCTGCGTTTATGTCTCTATGCTTGTAGAAACGGCCTAGCCTCCCTCAGTTAACTACACTTTGTACTACTTATATACATCTCTGCTGTGTGCAATGAAGAAAAGCTTGCTGCTTGTATTTAGCACCTATGTACCCACACGCTACACATAGGCCTCACAGGTCATTGAGGAACCCACAGCGGTGCCTTGCAAGGATGCCTAGGGGACATCCCACCCTGGGGCGGAACCAATGACCGAATACTGATATAGATACCCACGCACCACACTTAAAATATTATATGAGGTGATAAATCACCTCAACAGGGGGACTAAAGGAGCTGGGCCTGAGAGTAGGAACACTGTACGCCGGCCTGATCGAGACGGCCTTGGAGTAGAAGCACGATATGCACCAACCTCATTAGGGTGGCCTTGAAGCAGGAATGCTATGCACATAAATCTGATTAAGACACGTGCTACTCCCGCAAGACAACATTAGGGAAACGGGACCAACAGTGATGAAAGAAAACCAAGAAGAAGAAGATCACGCCTGTCTCCGAAAAGCACCACGCCTTGTTTTAGTATTTAAGATTATGTTCTTCCACTATTTGGCAGACGACTCCCGGTTGCACCGAGGGTACGTCTCCAGCGCTGAAGCATTACCTGTGAACTATTTGTTGTGTGCCAATAAAATGACACGAACCAGCAAGAAGTCGTCTGACTTCTTATTTGCCTATGTCGACCTGAATCAAAGAACCGGATGAGTCTTTTGCAAAAGATAAGAGTCAACATTGGGATGATAGTGTTTTAGTGAGGGCCGTCTCTCATGTTCAGTAGCACAACAGGTGACATCGATGGGTCAGAGCCCACTGCCTGTTTTCACTCATGAGGAACTACAGGAGATGCAGTCTCAGGATCCTGTTTTGAACAGAGTATGCTTCTTCGTAGACAGAGGACATCATCTATCACACAGGGAGAGAGTTCATGAGTCTGGGGAGACTAACAGAACACCGAGGCGGTGGGGAAAACTCACAAACCGGCTGGGGTCCTCTATCGTGTTTCTAAGCATCCGGTGGGAGGAAAAAAGAAAATCTTCCAGTATGGTGTTCCAGTTGCTCTGAGGAGTAAAGTGCTGAAAGGAGTACATGATGATGCTGGTCACCATGGGCAGCAACGCACTTTGTGGCTTGCCAGGCAACGTTTCTGCTGGGATACCATAGCCAATGACGTGAAATTGTATGTTGCTCAGTAAAAGAGGTGCGTGTTAAGCAAGGCTTCCGAGCCAGAAGCCAGAGCTCCACTCGTCTCAATCATCACAACCACACCACTGGAGTTAGTATGTGTTGATTTTTGGTCGGCAGAGGATGCTAATAACAAGTCAATTGAGGTGTTGGTAGTTACTGACCATTTTACTAGGCTAGCCTGCGCCTATCCCTGCCCAAACCAAACTGCTAAGATGGTTGTCCGTGTGTTATGGAATAACTTCTTTTCTGTATATGGATTTCCGGCACGTCTTCACTCAGACCAAGGGGCTGATTTCGAAAGCTCACTCATATCTGAGCTTCTACAGCTGGTAGGTCTCGAAAAGTCTCGTACCACACCGAACCACCCCATGGGTAATGGCCAGGCTGAACGCTTTAACCGCACCGTGGGAACCATGATCCGAGCTTTGCCTCCACGTTCAAAAGCAAAATGGCCTCAGATGCTAAATACACTGACATTTGCGTATAATTTCACCGTTCATGAAACCACAGGGTTTCCACCCTTCTTTCTGATGTTTGGTCTCACTCCTCGCTTACCTGTCAATGTGATGTTTGAACGTGTTCTTTTAGATGGGGAGACTGTAGATGTTGACAGGTATGTCCAGTCGCTTGGGAAGGCTCTGAGGGAGGCGACGACAATAGCTCAGAAACATATTAGTAAACAACAGGCTAAGCAAGCTGAGGGGTATAACCAAAAGATGAAGGGATTCTCTGCTGAAGAAGGAGACAGGGTTCTGCTGGCGAACAAAGGTGAAAGGGGGAAAAAGAAATTAGCTGATCGTTTAGAGAGTGCAGTATAGTATATGGTTATAAGTAAAAATTACCAGCTTCACACATACAGCATCCGACATCCTGTTACAGGTCGGCTCAGGACTGTGCACAGGAACCTGATTATGCCTGTTAATTTTCTGCCGCTGCCTTCATGGGGGGAGTCCAATCAGGAATCTGAGAGTTTTGTTCCAAGTGATAGCCAGAGCCAAGATACTGTGGGCGCATTGGGTCAGATGGAGCAGGGTGATGCCCAGAATGACCGGTGGGTATCTGACCTTTCTGAGTCCCAAGAGGATGAGGAGGCTGATCCGGCTGTCTTGTTGGACATATCTGGAGGTAGTAGTGAATTAGGAGAGGAACAACACTTTGATGGCGAAAATGTCAGCAGGTTATCAACACGTGGAGCAGATGTAAGGGAAAGTGCCGAGTTGCAAGTTAATGTGAATACAGGGTCAACTGAAGCAAGGTTAAGCAATAGCCATTCGTCTGATCAGTCATTAGATACTCACGGTGTCTAGTCTGCTGTTAGTGATGCCACATGCTTGGTCAGGACTTCATGTGTGGAATCGGCAGCTATGAGCGAGTCTCATATGTGGCCACCGTACAGGATAGGGTTTCTGTGGGTTCTTTAAGAGGAAGACTCCGTACTAGAATAGGTAGACTAGTCAGGCCCATAAACAGGCTTATTCAGACTGTCCACACAAAAGGTTAAGGTTGTTAGTTAAGAAGTATTTTCTCCTTGTGGGGGATTTTTTTTCAGTACATTTTTTGGAGGAGGGGTATTATGCAAAAGATCTTTATTAGATGTACGGGACGTAAAGAGGTATATACAGGTGTCTAATATTGGGTGCGCTTTATTAGTAGTGTGTTTCATAGCCTTGAAATGTGTATATGGCATGTTTTCCTGTGATTGATTGTGTGACTGATCACCTCACTTACATCCTGATCCTTAGCTGGATAGTTTCCTAACTGGTCGGGCTAGTTTATGAGTTTGCAGTAAGGGGATTGCATAGTTGCACCTGTGGACAGTGTATGTGATTTTTTTGTGTACTGTGTGCTTCAGTAATGTACAAACCCCAATTCCATGAAGTTGGGACGTTGTGTAAAATGTGAATAAAAACAGAATACAATGATTTGCACATCCTTTTCGACCTATATTAAATTGAATACACTACAAAGACAAGATATTTAATGTTCAAACCGATAAACTGTATTGTTTTTTGCAAATATTAACTCATTTTGAATTTGATGCCTGCAACACGTTCCAAAAAAGCTGGGACAGGGGCAACAAAAGACTATATCAGTGCAATTTTTTGAGAGAAAACGTGAAGAGCTTGAGCGACACACGAGAAAGGAAGCCACACAGTTTTTTATGCCAGGGGAAAACGCGAAAGCTACCGAAGCCTCATACAAGGTCTCCCTACTCATTGCGAAAGCTGGCAAACCTCACTCAATCGGCGAGACCTTGGTTAAGCCAGCTGCAAAGGTTATGGCCAACATAATGCTAGGGGAGAAAGTGAGTGAGGAACTTTACAAAGTACCTCTGTCCAATGATACAGTCAAGCGGCGAATAACATCCATGGCTGCAAATGTCCAAGATCAGCTGGTGACACGTCTGCGTCAGAGTCTTTTTTTCTCTCTCCAACTGGACGAGTTCACGGACATCGGTAACGAGGCTATTCTTCTCTGCTTTGTGCGGTACATATATGCGGGTGCTGTTCACGATGATTTTCTTTTCTGTCAATCCCTACCAACCAACACCACAGGAGAGGTGATATTTGAGTCCCTAAATAACGTCATTGTGCAGAATAACATTGATTGGAAGAGGTGTGCTGGCGTGTGCACTGACGGTGCCACGGCGATGACAGCCAAACACAAGGGCCTGGTTACGCGTGTACGCGCTGTCGCTCCCTCTGCCGCATCGACGCACTGCTGTATCCACAGAGAGCAATAGGCAGTAAAAAAAATGCCACCCTGTCTTAAAAAGGTTTTGGACGAGGCCGTAAAAATTGTCAACTTAATTAAAAGCAAGGCACTGAACTCACGTCTTTTTAAAGTTCTGTGTGAAGAAATGGGGAGTGAGCACACAAGACTTCTTTTCCACACAGAAGTTCGCTGGCTATCGCGTGGTAAAGTTCTCACCCGCCTCTTTGAACTGCGCGATGAAGTCAAGCTGTTTTTGCATCAAACTGATGAACTTTAGGGCAGAATGCATGACTTTCAATGGCTCGCAAAACTAGCCTTTCTTGCTGATGTGTTCAGCACGCTTAATAACCTGGATTTAGCACTGCAAGGAAAAGCGGTCACGGTTTTTACAGTGCAGGACAAAGTTAAAGCCACTCGCATCAAAATGGATCTGTGGTGCGCGCGTCTTGATCGCCAGGAGTTTGACTGTTTCCCCAACTCTAGCCGATTTTGTCCTCGAAGCTGAAGAGGTTCTGGCTAGCAACACACTTGCAGCCTTCAAGGAACATTTGCAAGGCATTCACACGCAATTGGGAAGATACTTTCCAGAATTGGATGTGGACCTTGAATGGATCAGAAATCCATTTGGAGACCAACCTCACATTGAGCGCGTCAGTTCCAAACTAACAGCACGGAAGGCGGATAGTCTTGTGGACATTGCATCAGATGGAACACTGAGAATGGTGTTCAGAGAAAAATGCTTGACAGACTTCTGGGTTCTCGTCCAACCTGAACATCCTGAGCTGGCTGAGTCTGCTTTGCAAGTGTTAGTGCCGTTTTCAATCACCTACAACTGTGAAGTTGGGTTCTCCACACTGGTTGGTTTGAAAACCAAGCAGAGGAACAAGATCGATGTAGCCCCCTGTATGAGACTGAAACTCTCTAGTGTGGAGCCAGACATTGAGTCAGTGATACAACAGCAAAAGCAACAGCATTCCTCCCATTAGTTGTTGACTGCTGCTACCTGTAACGCTGTTATGCTTATTTGAAATGTGTAATTTCATAGCTTCACAAGAGCCAGTACAAAGATTTGATTCCTATTAAAACTAATTTTTGTTAAATTAACATTAATAGTTCACTCTTTTAATGATGAATTCACACTGAGTTCACCCTGACAGTGGTATTTCAAATAAATTCCCATGTTTTATTCATCACATCACAACAAAAGGCAATAGCTCTGAACAAAATTAATATGAAACAGTAATTACACATACATCTCACAAAAATCAAGGTCAAGGTATATGGTAGAAGCCTAGCGTAATTTTGCTGGTAGCCTATTTATTACATATTTTGTATTGTAATATTCTGCAGACATTATTTGTAATATAAAACATAATATGCTATTGTAAGCCTAATATAGACTGTTTTAAAAGGTATTTTGGGGGGCGGGGGAGGGAGGGGGTGTTGGCCGGCTGTTTAGGTGGTCCACGGAAATTTCTTTTATGATCAAGTGGTCCTTGGTGTGAGAAAGTTTGATAACCCCTGCTGTAAAGGATATTACCACGTGGGCTCAGGAACACTTGGGAAAACCATCGTCAGTTAACACAGTTCGTCGCTACATCTACAAGTGCAAGTTAAAACTCTACCATGCAAAGCGAAAGCCATATATCAACAACGCCCAGAAACGCCGCCGGCTTCTTTGGACGGACTGACGCAAAGTGGAAAAGTGTGCTGTGGTCTTACGAGTCCACATTTCAAATTGTTGTTGGAAATCATGGACGTCGTGTCCTCCGGGCTAAAGAGGAAAAGGACCATCCAGATTGTTATCAGCGCAAAGTTCAAAAGCCTGCACCTGTGATGGTATGGGGGTGTGTTAGTGCCCATGGCATGGGTAACTTGCACATCTGTGAAGGCATCATTAATGCTGAAAGGTACATACAGGTTTTGGAGCAACATGTGCTGCCATCCAAGCTACGTCTTTTTCAGGGGCGTCCCTGCTTATTTCAGAAAGACAATGCCAAGCCACATTCTGCACGTGTTACAACAGCGTGGCTTCATAGTAAAAGAGTGCGGGTACTAGACTGGCCTGCCTGCAGTCCAGACTCGTCTCCCATTGAAAATGTGTGGCGCATTATGAAGCGCAAAATACGACAACGGAAACCCCGGACTGTTGAGCAACTGAAGTCGTACATCAAGCAAGAATGGTAAAGAATTCCACCTACAAAGCTTCAACAATTAGTGTCCTCAGTTCCCAAACGCTTATTGAGTGTTGTTAAAAGGAAAGGTGATGTAACACAGTGGTAAACATGCCCCTGTCCCAGCTTCTTTGGAACGTGTTGCAGGCATCAAATTCAAAATGAGTGAATATTTGCAAAAAAAAACAATAAAGTTTATCAGTTTGAGCATTAAATATCTTGTCTTTGTAGTGTATTCAATTGAATATAGGTCGAAAAGTATTTGCAAATCATTGTATTCTGTTTTTATTTAACATTTTACACAACGTCCCAAATTCATGGAATTGGGGTTTGTAAGTCATGTTCATCATATAGCGCAAAAACAGTGGGGGTGAATGTAGTAGTGTGATGTTGTTGCGCTGTATTATGAACAGGGTGTGGTGGACACGTATTGGAGATAGAATTCACCCCAGGAACTAAGGGTTAGGTCAGGGTTGCCCTGGCAGGTTAACGCAGGGTTAAGTTATGGTTGTTCAGCCAGTTTTCTGATTATTCTTGCCGCCTCCGCTCAGTCGAGCTGTGGTTTTGTTGTCTCTCTGATTTACCGTTGATTAAAGAAAGTTGCCTACACGGCTAAAGTGTGAACCTACGGTCTTCTCCGTTCCTTCGGCTCTACACTGGTGACCCCGACGTCGGTTTTTGGATAAGTTTTCTGAAACCACACACATTACGGCTACGAACGCCGTTGCAATTAAACTGCCGGAGTTTTGGGAGTCTTCCGCGGCTACATGGTTCGCGCAGGCTGAGGCACAGTTCGCGCTCAGAGACATAACAGCAGACGAGACCAGGCACTGGGAGGGACTTAAGAGAGACGTGAAAGCGTGGGCCGACTCGTGTGTTGCCTGTCAGCGGGCTAAGATACACCGCCACATTAAGGCGCCCCTGGAACGCTTCGCAGTGCCGGAGAGACGATTTGACCATGTCCACGTCGACCTGGTTGGTCCCCTACCCCCCTCCCATGGGTTCACCTACCTCTTCATTGTGGTGGACAGGACTACGCGCTGGCCTGAAGCTGTTCCCCTGGCATCCACGACGTCTGCTGATGTGGCCCGGGCTTTTATTGGGTCGTGGGTCTCACGTTTCGGTACGCCTTCCGACCTTTCATCTGACCGCGGGCCACAGTTTACCTCAGAGCTATGGAATGCTGTGGGTGAGGCTCTGGGCGTCAAGCTTCACCGCACTACCGCCTACCACCCTCAGGCGAACGGCCTATGTGAGCGCTTCCACCGGTCCATGAAGGCTGCGCTTCGGGCTACTCTCAAGGACTGCAACTGCGTCGACAAGCTCCCATGGGTCATGCTGGGCCTGCGGACCGCCCCGAAGGAAGATCTACAAGCCTCCTCTGCGGAACTGGTGTACGGCACGCCGCTGCGAGGCGATTTCATGCCCAACGCAACGCGTCCCTGGTCAGCTGTGGACCAACGAGCCTCCTTCCATGACGGGGTCAGAGCTTTCACACCCGTCCCTACCGCCCAACACGGCGCTCCGGTGTCCCAGGTGCCCCCAGGTCTGCAGTCAGCGGACTACGTGTTCATCCGTCACGACGCACACCGCCCCCCTCTGCAACCCCCTTATGACGGCTCCTTCCGTGTCCTGGAACGGGGAACTAAGCACCTGGTGGTGGATTTTGGGGGCACGGCCGAGCATGTTTCAGTGGACCGAGTTAAACCCGCACACCTGGACTTGACGCAGCCGTTGGAGTTAGCCCAACCTCCTCGTCGCGGTCGTCCCTCGGCTCCGCCTCCTCCCCCCGTGGAGGCCCGCGCTGCCTCTTCTGCTCCTCAGGCCGACCTCCACAGGCCCGCGTCAATGCCTCCCAGAGACACTCCGGCCCCTGTCACCCGGAGCCGCCGCGGACGGCCTGTCGTCCCCCCGCGCCTGCCTGACTTCGATTACTAGGGCGAATTCTGGGGGGGCTCATGTGGTGGACACGTATTGGGGATAGAATTCACCCCAGGAACTAAGGGTTAAGTCATGGTTGCCCTGGCAGGTTAACGCAGGGTTAAGTTATGGTTGTTCAGCCAGTTTTCTGATTATTCTTGCCGCCTCCGCTCAGTCGAGCTGTGGTTTTGTTGTCTCTCTGATTTACCGTTGATTGAAGAAAGTTGCCTACACGGCTAAAGTGTGAACCTACGGTCTTCTCCGTTCCTTCGGCTCTACACGGGCATGGTATATTTCGGAGGATGTTGTATCGGTTGAAACGCAGACGTTTATTCTGAAAGACACAGGTTAACGTTTTTTGTTTTCAGGGTTCCTGTGTTCGCTCAATGTTGTTAACGTGTTAGTATGTCCTTATAAAATTTTGTAAATAATTAATCTTTCATTTGGGTTTTCTCATTATGAGTGGGCACCTTTCTCTTGGAAATCGCGAGGAATGTATCCAAGCAGAGGTAGCGAACATTTTATTGTGAAATGCACTTGTCTGGTTTCCGCTGGCTTGACTTCCTCTTTGTTTTGGGATTTCTTGGGTAAAGGTACGTAGTTTCTGCCCGCTATAATTTCGCCGTTTATAGTTGCAAAGATGACGTTAAAAGTACTTCAAAACACATGTAACGTCAATGTAAGAACAGTGTTGTGTTTTTGAATTGCCATTTCAGTTTTATGCGTAAATCTGCAATAGAAGCGTGTCGAGGCTTGTGTGTCTCTCTCGCAGGGCTGCCATGTGTCTTGTCACGCCAGTGTGTGCTGCTGAGACTCGCTGTATGGACCGTGTAAGAAACTCATAATGTGAACGCTTCTCTACACACAAATACAGGTATGTAGGTTTACGCATAGTTTTATTAATTTTGATAGAAAATACAATGTTAGATTAATTTATTTATATTTTGCAGAGATGTGTTTTAATTTTTTCTATTTTTGTAATGTTATTGGGAATTGACTGTTCTGTTTGTTTTGGGATTTCTTAGGGAATGAGAGCACTAAGAAAGTCATAATATGAATGTTTCTCCACAGATCATATATGCGCATCTCGGGAAAGTCTGTCTAAATGACACAACGTAGAGTCAGACCCACTACATATGCTCATAAATCATGAAGGCAGAGGTCTTTTTTAGAGGTTTAAAGTTAGTGTTTTCACACCTACATATTGTATTCTTTCCAGATTAAAACACAAAACACAGTCTTCATTCACAATACACAATGTCTGCTGCAGACTGTCACAACGAGAGCAGGGAGAGGACCCACGTGCAGACAGCTGAGACAAACTGGGCCAGAACAACTCTTTAATTACACAAAAACTATAAACAGCAGGTACAGACAGCAGGGAAAACTCACAACATGCCATGGCGCATCCGGCGACCAAGCGTCTCTTTGAGTGTCTGAGCTTGTGAGACTATCCGACAAGGAGCCTGAGAAACCACGGGGCGCATTCATATATATACACACACACACCCTGGGGGGGGGGGGGGCAATCAGGGAGATGGTGCGCAGGACAGGGTAAGAACTGGACAGCCAATCGGAGAAAGGGGAGGGAGATTGAGCACAGGAACCGTACAGCCAATGGGAGAAGGGAACAGGTGCGTGAAGCCGGGCAATCGGGGTCACTCAGACACACGCGTGCAGGTTAACTGAAACACCAGTCGGGATGGGGACGGGCGAGCCCTGATGACCCAGATCACACAGCCATGAAACAGACATGTTCAAAGTCAATGGAAAAAAGGATGCCTAAACATTTATATTTAATGGCTAGAAAACAAATCACACAGACGACATGACAAGACTATCAATACTCGATAATCTCTTTTACATGAACATGTTGGTCCCTTTTGCTGACCCTCTTATCCAATTGCAGTATTAATAATTGTAGAATGAGCTAACATTTGTATCTCATTAACACTGCAATCAACCAAGTATTAGAAGAAGAAAAAAGGTCAAGGCAATTATGTCCTCACAAAATTTGAAGCAAAATGGTTTCTTCTGGTTTCAGTAGATGATAGATACTCTTATCCCTGGACTGTCATGTTATTTATGCTATTACATTGTCAGGGTTAATCAAAGTTTAAAGAAGGAGAAGGCTCAGAGTGCGTTTCCCTCTTTAAATAGTAAATGGACTGTATTTATATAGCGCTGTTCTAGTCTACCGACCACTTAAAGCGCTTTACAATGTATGCCTCACATTCGCACACATATTCATACACTGATGGTGGAGGCTGCCATGCAAGGTGCCAACCTGCTCATCAGGAGCATTTAAGGGTTCAGTGTCTTGCTCAAGGACACTTCGGCATGCTCTCCACAGGAGCCAGGGATCGATCCAGCAACCGTTCGATTACTAGACCACCTGCTCTACCTCCTGAGCCATGCTGCTCCAAATGAGCTAGAACACCTAAACGTTCACCACAGAACAATAGTTTCCATTGAACCCTGATGGGGTTGTTGTATGCGGGCGCTGAATTCAGAAACACTGTGACAATGTCCCATTCTGATCAGATTCTAATCCTGAGATTTTGAGTTTGGACACTGAAAGTTCTTGGTTATGTTTTTTTTTTTTGATAAGTTCTTTTTGTTGTGATTCATGGGAGGGTTTCGCAGACCATATCATATTCCCTAAAGTCCTGCCCCAAGTTTAAGGAGCCATGGTTGGTGGGTGAACACCTTTATCTCCAGTTTTTTTGGTTTTATTAAAGCATTTTATTGGAGTTGAAAAATCACTCAAAGTACCTCTGGAAAACATCTTCTAGAAAACCTTGGGGCTATTTAAACTCTTTCAAAACCCTTTCATACCCTTTCAAGAGATGAGTGGCCATCAGCACTGGCATGAAAACCATCACAAGGAAAGGAACCACCAATGCAAACACCACAGAATATCAACCATAAGACATTTAGATTATTTTTATTTCCATTTAAGGAAACGTAAATCAGTGGGCTCCCCATGGTCCCTTGAAATCTGTTAAAACATCATAGTCTTGTTCAAAGAGCACACCGATGGGAAAATCAAGTCCTTTTCTTTATTTCTGAATACATTCTGCAGATAGATGTTTTTTGTCTGACAAAAACGATGGACTCTGGTGACCTCTCCAGCTGCTTGTCTATTCACATGCACGACAAGAGGGTTCATGTCAGAGAGGTCATGGCCTCGAAAATCCAAACAAAGTCTATTGACCTGCTGACAAAAAACTTCGCAGGGACAACGGCCGCTCATAGAAATGTGTGTTGATGCAGCGCACTGACCTCCGGGAACAGGTCAAACAGAAACTGCACCATATGTCTAAATTGCGTGAAAGTCCTTTCTTTTAAAATCACTGTCTGTCAACTCTATTCCTAAAGTGTGTTGATGGAGAACAAAAAAAAGTATTTACAAACTTTTTAGGTTTATTTAAAATGTGAAATGAAAATTGACTTTTTTTTTTTACCTTGTTAGCTCCTTTCCCCAGTCATATTATGCACCTATTCAACAAGTTGTGAAAAAAAAAAACAATAACCAGAAATTCGGATTTTGACATATTGCATACAAATCTGATCACCTTAACTTCATATGAAACAGCTAGGTTTTTGTGATTGTGTCACCAAGTCCGAGTGGGCAGACCAGCATTACAAAGTAATAACCATCATCATCATTACATCATCATCATGTGACGCTTTTCTAGACACCCAAAGCACTTCACGTTGAAGTGAGTAACTCGCCTCAACCACCACCAATGTGCAGCACCCATCTGGGTGATGCACGGCAGCCCTTTTGTACCAGAACACTCACCACACATCAGCTTGCGGTGGAGAGGGAGGAATCATTGAGCCAATTACACAGGGGGATGATTAGGTGGCCAGATGGAGAGAGTCAGGTTGGGGATTTTGCCAGGATACCAGGGAACCCCCTACTCTTTGCGATACGTGTCATGGGATCTTTAATGACCAGTGAGTCAGGACCTCGGTTTAAAGTCTCATCCGAAGGATGGCATCTCCTACATCACAGTGTCCCCCGACACTGCACTGGGTCACTGGGATTTGATATTTGTTTTTGTTTTTTGTTTTATTAGGACCAGAGGGAAGACTGCCCCCTACTGGCCCACCAACACCACTTCTGGCAGCAACTCAGTTTTCCTGGGAGGTCTCCCATCCAAGTCAAGTTAAGTCAATTCTATTTCTAAAGCCCAATATCACAAATTACAAATTTGCCTCAAGGGGCTTTACAGCAACACAGCATTATGTCCCTCGCATCGCATCCAAGTACTAGCCAAGCCCATACCTGCTTAGCATCTGTCATTTGGTAGGGCCAGGGTACATGTTGGTATGGCTGCTGGCATAAAGTTGCTCCAATGTTGGCGGTGGAGTTGTTGGAGGTGAGTAGTTCTCTGCAAAATGTAGGCTCGCATTAGCATCCACATTTGTGTCACTGTAAGTCTCCATTTTTGTTATGCCATGCTCATGTTTGCATGATCCAGTCATATGGTCAAGGATCAAATCACATCCCTCCCTGCATTACATCCCACCTTAATATCCTGTTTTACTTGAAAATCATCGGCAGTCACTCAGGTTCAAGTATGACCGTCCTCCCTCTGGGTCTTCAGGTGGGTGTAGAAGGCCAATCCTGGAGCTGCATAATGGGAGGCTGCCTGTGCGTGACAGCTTTTTACGTGGAGTGGCTGATGTGCCTGCAGCCACCACACAGTCCTTGGAAAGGGGTGGCCAGAGTCCAATGGCATGGAGAACCACGATGATTGAGGACCCCCCTCTGTTGCTGCATTCACTGCCGTTGTGACCTGGAGACATCTTCCACCAGTTCTGCCATTGAGGTCTTTGTTGGATTGTGCTTCATCTGGAACCTCCCCCTTGACCAATCCACTTTGGGTGACCCTACCAGGAGCCAAGCTCTAGATGGTATAGCTCTTGGGATCCCTGGTACACACAAGCTTCTCCATCACGGTAAGGTGGCGATCCACTTGAAAATACATCATATTATGGAAGCAAGATATGCCATTTCATGTTGTGTTTAAGTAATGTCAGTGTCTGACTGTTAGTTGTAATATTTTAACATTATTTTGTATACACTGCACATTGTACATATACTGGTATGCTCTGTCATGTCCATCTACCTCAGGCATATATGCAAGTAACCTGCTAACATCTACTTAAGCACCTCTGATATATTCGCTGCGCCATTGCACTTTATTGCCTCTTATTTCGCCTGTATAAGTCAATCCTTGTGTAGATATATGAAGATTGTTGTGTTGCAGTGTTGTTATTCTGTTAGGTACACTGAGAGAGCCACAAAACGAATCAAATCCCATGTGTGTGCAAACCTACATGGCCAATAAACCTGATTCTTATTCTGATTTAAAATAGTACTGGGTGTGGTACTGATGCAGAACAGATCCAGCAGAAATGGGAGACGTTAGTCCCGTACAGTTAACTACCACTGTGTACTGATGTGAAAATCAAGGTAAGAAGCCTTGTGCTTGATCACGTGCAGGTCAGAGTTTGCAGTAATAGAGCTGTAACTGTATAATCATTCCATCTATAAATAGAATATGTACAGCCCTGCAGACCGACCCTATGCCTCATGTCTTTCAAGCATAATGACAAAAAGCTGACCCAAGGGTTGACATTTAAAATGTCATACAGAAAGATGTTTAGCTTGTCTTAGACACACCCACAAACATTATGCACATACACTCATACTTAAATAGACACATTGCTGTTTCCAAGACCAAGACAGTACTAAACCTTCCATATTAAGGGTCTGTCTCTGTTTACGACCGCACTGGTCTCCTTCCCCACACAATGAAATTACATCACAGTGAGCGTGGAGGCAGATCCAAGGCCCATTTATTTGAGATTGCTTTTAGTGTAATTCAATAACGGCTTTTTTACTCATTTATTTCCATGGTGAAATTTGTGCTGAGGAAAACCAGGGCTGTGGTTCCCTCATTAGCAGTAATAATAACCATAATAACGATAATGGCATTAAAAGGCAATTGTTTGAAAGATCCTGCTGTCAGTCTCATACAAAAAACACGATCGATTCTGGACATTTTGTTGTTGGTACTTAAGGTTGGTGGAGAATTTGGTGTGGGCTTTATTATTAGTATTATCATTATTATTATTATTATCACAAAGCATTTCATACTTTAGATGAGTAAAATGTATCAACAAAAGTGCGCCATCTGTAAAAGTTGGAACCAATAACAAAATGCTATTCAATTATAAACCACAGACACAAATGAATTTTCTCTGATTGCTTGACGGAAAATGGCGATGATGATTTTAATCTTATTGGATCTGAAGTTGCTGGTGGACTTTAAGTTCTTTCTCGATACAGAGAGAGAGAGACAGAGACGGTGAAATATAAAAGAAAACCAACGGATTTGAAAGGGAAAGGCAAGCAGAGGAGAGAGGAGTCAGTAAAGCAGGCGTGATCCGTGGCTCCATTGTCGGATCCATTTTCCACCACTGGAGGCCAACTGGCTATCAAGATGGCACTGCCGTCACCGGGGCTTAGGCGGAAACTTGGGCTCTGCTGATCTGCGGAGCGAGTGCAGCTTCCCCGAATGCCCTGCAAAAATAAATATTTGAATATTCTCCGCCACTCCTGAACCGGCTTAAATTGGATCATTTTATTGTGCCGCTTGCCCCTGCCAAAATGCCAAAAGAGTGTGGGTCTTGGCGAGTCCTGAACGGTGAGGCACACCACTCTCCCCCCCGGCCCGGCCCACCCCCCTCCACTATCAGCTGACACAGAGTTTGGCCCCCGGGGGCCTCCTTTCTCCTCGGCCACACTCCCTCTGTGAGGAGCCGCTCTCAGTGCCCACACACATTTCTCAGACAGGCGGGCTGCCTCGGCTGGCCGGCCACAGCAGCGTAACGTCATCGGCGTCAGGTGACTCAGTCCGGCGGTTCATAGCAGTTATCAAATAACCAAATATGTGTTGTGTCCTTATCTGGCCCCAGAAACTGTCATTTAACATGACAGGGGACAGAAAACTGACTGAGAAATAACTGAGAGCTTTATTTGGGGATGCGTAACAAGTACGTTGACGCTTCTAATGTTGTGCTGTTTTTAATGTCACCTGCGTATGTCAAGTCATGTGCAAACATTCATATACAACAAAATCATTGTTGTTCTGATGAGATGAAGAATTTACCAGAGCAAAACAAAACAAAGCAGTGTTATACTGAAGCTCGCTTTCCTCTTCACTGCATTTCAAACCAGAATCTCTCCGACGTGAGAAAATGTCAAAGTCTAACGACGGGATGCGGGAAAAGAAAATATCAGTGTTTGATTTGACTCACTTCTCATGGAAGTTTGGGATTTAATTTGTTGCTATGTTTTTTTCTTTCTTTCTTTTCCTCGGCCGACACCTGCATAATTAATATTTAGTGCAGCTACTTTGGAAGCAAGTATTTACATGGCCTTTAATTACCTAGGTCAATTCAAACTTACATTTTCTGCTGCTTTTTCCAGACATTTTCTCTCTTTTGTGCACAACTCATCAAACTGCTTTCATCAGTTGTCTATAATTGCCTCATTAGAGTCCTCCTAATTATAGTTATCAAGGAATCTTCCATACATATCTGGCAAAAAAAAAAAAAACAGTTTTGCTTCAGTTTTGGTCCTTATTATGTTCTGTTTGTTGAAATGATACAGCATTCTGAAAGTCATAAAATAAAGGTCCAGTGTGCTTCTGTTATGTACCCACTAAATATATGCCATAAATAATACGTATATTTCTGTCTGTAACCTCTGACCCTGCAAGCCAATATATTTTAGGGAAATTTTAAGTTACAATATCTGTCTGAAATCTAACGTATACTAGCTTTTTTTATAGAAAAAGTGAACATATGTAACAGCTGATCACTGGCGTAAGTATCGACAGTGTAACCGCACCGGGGCCAGAAAGCTGTCAGGGGCCCATGAAGCAAGGACATTTTTGCCGCTTGATGATCTTTTCAGATGGGGAGTGATTGACATGCCTATTGTAATTCATTTTCAATGAGAGGCGAGCAGGCAGGTAGGGAAGTGTGGGCAATCTGTCAGGTGGAGCGACAAGCGGGTGCAATCCTGTGCACACGCCCGCCCACTGCTAGAGTTGAACTGTCTTGAACTTTTTCCTACGCGATGAGAGACTGATACTTGCCGTGTGTGAGTTCCCTGAGATATATAACTGTCTTCTTAATACACTGCTCAAAAAAATAAAGGGAACACCTAAAAACACAATATAGACCTCGATGAATGAAATATTTCAGCTGAAAATCTTTATTTATTAGACAGAGGAATGTGTTTAGAGCAAAATAACCTAAGAATGATCAATGGAAATCAAAATCATTAGCCCATTAAGGTCTGGATTAAGAATCATACTCAAAATCAAAGTGGGAAATGAGAACATAGGCTGATCCAACTTCTGTGGAAATTCTTCAAGACGATTCAAAATGAGGCTCAGTAGTGTGTGTGGCCTCCACGTGCCTGTATGCACTCCCTACAACGTCTGGGCATGCTCCTGATGAGACGACGGATGGTCTCCTGAGGGATCTCCTCCCAGACCTGGATCAGGGCATCGGTCAACTCCTGGACAGTCTGTGGTGCGACATCGCGTTGGCGGATGGTACGAGACATGATGTCCCAGAGGTGCTCGATTGGATTCAGGTCTGGGGAACGTGCAGGCCAGTCCATAGCATCAATGCCCTCGACATACAGGAACTGCTGACACACTCTGGCCACATGAGGACGAGCAGGAACCCAGGGCCCACTGCACCAGCATATGGTCTGACAATGGGTCTGAGGATCTCATCCCGGTACCTAATGGCAGTCATGGTACCTCTGGCTAGCACGTAGAGGTCTGTGCGGCCCTCCAAGGATATGCCTCCCCAGACAATCACTGACCCACCGCCAAACCGGTCATGCTGGAGGATGTTGCAGGCAGCAGAATGTTCTCCACAGCGTCTCCAGACTCTCTCACGTCTGTCACATGTGTTCAGTGTGAACCTGCTCTCATCTGTGAAGAGCACAGGGCGCCAATGGCGAATCTGCCAACCAAGATGTTCTCTGGCAAAGGTCAACCGGGCTGTACGGTACGGTGTTGGGCTGTGAGCACAGGCCCCAATTGTGGACGTCGGGCCCTCATACCATCCTCATGCATTCTGTTTCTCACTGTTTGAGCAGAAACCTGCACATTAGTGGCCTGTTGAAGGTCGTTTTGTAGGGCTCCGGCAGTGCTCCTCCTGTTCCTCCTTGCACAAAGGACCAGATAGCGGTCCTGCTGCGGGGTCGTTGTCCTCCTGCGGCCCCCTCCACGTCTCCTGGTGTACTGGCCTGTCTCCTGGTACCTCCTCCATGCTCTGGACACTGTGCTGGGAGACACATCAAATCTTCTTGCCACAGCACGCATTGATGTGCCATCCTGGATGAGCTGCACTACCTGAGCAACTTCTGTAGGTTGCAGATACCGCCTCATGCCACCTCTAGTGGTGAGGGCACTAGCAAAATGAAAAACTAACCAAAGATCGGCCAGAAAAGATGAGGGCAGGCAAATGGTCTGTGGCCACCACCTGCAAATCCATTCCTTTTATAGAGGTTGCCTTGCAAATTGTCTAATTTCCACCAGGTGGAAATTAGACAATTTACCAACAGGTGAAATTGATTCACAAATCAGTGTTGCTTCCTAACTGGACAGGTTGATATCTCAAAAGTGTGATTGACTTGGAGCTACATTGCATTGCTTATGTGTTCCCTTTATTTTTTTGAGCAGTGTAGTTATCGGGACTATCGGGATGTTTGATAGTTGGAGAAATCAGGCTGTGGTGGTTTGAGTCCAGATTAGCTTTGATGAATTTGCCGCTTCAGCTGCCGTTCGTGGTACTGATCAAAGGCTGGTTTGCAGGATGGGAGATGCATGGTGAGCCTCTCCATGGTCTGGATTGTTTGTGTGTGTCTGTGCATGAGCGTGCTCTTGTGTTTGGGTCGGGGGGGTTGCACTGGAGCCAATCACTATTATGTTACGCTGCAGCAGCTGGTTATGAGTTCTCGATTTAGTTTAAAATTTTTTGTTTTCTTCTTTTCTGCATAAGATTCTATAATAACTTCACCAGGCAGTTCTCTTTTAGGTTCTCATTCAGCATTCATCACAACAACAGCATGGAAGCGTTCACCCCTGACTATAGGTTATAGGAATAATGTTACCATTATATTCACTATACATAGTAACTCTGGATACGAACATCACTCCACAATGTAAATTCAAATGCAAATTATTGGAGAACCTATGTGAACACACCCATACTTTATCCCGGCAAATAAATGGCTGATTGTTTCTTTAAGAGAAAACACTACAGTGCGATCATATAAAGAACCATCTGGATGGCTTCACTTTCCCTCTTTCAACATACATCTGGCATGACCACAGAAATGATAAATAAAAATAAAACTGTGTCACGTTTGGGCAAATGCAACATGAAACGCTCTTAATGAAGTCTCAAATTACAAATTTGCAAGAGCAAATATGTGTATACTTTGTGATAATGTCTCCCACTGTAAAGAACAAGCCAAATATAGGAAAGCTATGAGATGCATTTTACAGTGTGATATGAATACTGGCTAATTTTACTCTCATAAAACGAGAGGGAGGGTAATGAATATTACCCTGTCTGGTATGTCCAACCCCCCCTTCTTTATCTCTCTCTCTCTCTCTCTCTCTCTCTCTCTCTCTCTCTCTCTCTCTCTCTCTCTCTCTCTCTCTCTCTCTCTCAGCATTGCAGCTGCAGTGTCCTCAGGGCGGCTGGCTAACCAGATCAGGTGCTAAATTCACTAATTGAATAATTTCACTGGGCTCCACAATGGGCCCTTTGAAAAGCGCCTGCTCTTTATGTCGGTCCTCTGTGACTGAAACTGTGACGGCCTTTTAAATGAAAGACTAACACCGTGTGGCTGTCATCAGGTTAGTGCACCACACTTCAAACTGCTCTGCAGTTTCATAGGAAGTATAGACTGGATGTATAGCACTGTATGTATATCATTATATCCCATGGCGGAGATGTTTCTTTGTGCCGGGTTGGTCGCTAGTTTGAATGCCATGATCAGTTTGGGAAGTGTGGAACAGGAAACGAACTCAATTCCAACAAATACTACCATGGAGCTGCTGATGAATGAGGTTATTTAGCTGTGGTTGCTGTAGCTGAGACGGGAGCAAGATAATGATAGTAATAATAACAATAATAGAAACAACTTTACACAAGATAAGAGGTGATATGTTTAATAGATATAAATCAGACTTAAAAAAATTTCTCGTGCCGTGACCCTCCTATGAAGATACTTTCTGACTTGGGACCCGGCAAATATTTTATGCAGTAAAATTAGCAGCACTACCTGTCAAAAGGTGAGATGATTAACAATCTTCTATATTGTTCATCAATGCAGTATTCCCCTTTTAAGTGTTCAGTCATGGCCTACTAATGATCATATGAAACAAACAAGGCAAGTCAACATTAAACATTATTTCAGTGATGTTTTGGAATACAATTAAATCATTGTATTGTTGGCATGGGCTCAAAAATGTGAAAATAAATATATTTATTTTATTTGAATTCTGTCTCCAAACAAAATGTTTTTATTGTGATCATGCCATGACCCACCTACCCCCCTGTTGCAAACCATATGTGGGTTGTAACCCATAGTTTGAAAACCACTGAAGATGGTCATAGGAAGATTCAAAAAGGTCGATTTAAAAACCAGTTCAGTAGAAAAGTCTTTTCACTTTTCTCCAAAACTATTCTAGTTCCTCCAACAGAGGATCCTAAACTCTTCCACTCCTTCTAACTTGAGTGCTCCTTCAGAGCAAAGAGGCTCATGACCACAGATCTCGCTTTAGAATCCATCTGAGGAACTGATCAGCTCCCTGCTGGCCCCGCGCCTCCTCTCATTCCCTGGGTTTACTTGGGCCTTTTCAGCTCCTTAGTGCCGTCACATTTTGCTCCAAACAGTCCGGCAGATATGGACCGTTTCCTTGTCTTCATTGTCAGAAGTGGAGACCAAATTTGACTACTTTAGACTGACCTCTCTGATCCCCATAGCGCTCGTACTGAGATTACAGAACAGGACGATGGAGGGGGGGTGAAGCAGGGATGAAGGGGGGATGACGGGGGGGGGGGAGGTTTGCCAAGTGGCGGACTGACGAGCTGCCTTTCTTGCACTGCTGAAGCCCGACACCTCCCCTCGCCATCCGCACCATTGCCTGCGCCAGTCTATATGACTTATGGAGTTTGGGCCCCTCCACTGCCAATCCCACTTCGAGTGCAGTTTTCTGATAAACAAAAGCACATTCAAGCTTTAGCTTCTCATTTCACACTGTGTGCTTTGGCTGGAGGCAATGCTTTCCTGCAGCCCCCGGCCTGCAGTCCAAAGAATGGCTCTAGTTGGCTTTCCTTTATAAAAGAAAAAAAAAACAAACAGGGAAAAGACAGCACATGTGGAGGATTTGGCTCCATCTTTCATTCGCCATGCTCTATGCTCGCCCTCGACTACTGCCGCCATCACTTGCTCCCCGTGCATGGGTGAACCGGTGACATGGACACGCATGTGCATGGAAGTTAACATCCTATTTTTATTTCCAAACAACACCGACTCACCTGCATCTAGCACTACAATATCCTCCTCCTCTTCCTCATCACCCCCCGCCCAAAATCCCCCACTCCCGCCTCCTCTGACAGTGTACAGGAATTCAAAATGCGTGCACAAGATCTTTGTTTTTCTCTTTTTCTTTTTTTCCAGAACTTAGATTTAAACTTGGATTTAAACTTTTAGTTTTATGTGCGGGTGGCATATCCCCGGGTATTGTGGGAAGTGATGCCACCGACTTTCACAAAAGCTGTACTGATTTTGAATATTCCTATAACAAGAAAAAGATGCAAGCATATGCTAAGAAATTATGTTATATTTATCCATAAACTGTCCCCTTTTTGTCTTTGCACACACCATCAGCTCCCCTTTTTTTTCCTGAAAACCTGGCAACTATAAGAAGCTGCTCTGTGCATATGGTGCTTCAATGGAGAACCTGTGCTATCAGCTGCAAATTTATTCAATTTCAGACGTGTATGTTTTGAATATACTTAACCCTCCGAGTGTAAACGGCATGCCATATGGATCGTAGCCTGTCTATAAGGAAAACATGTCGCTTAATGCTCTCTCTATTAGAAACGTCGCAGCTCAGATCTGAAAGCGAGTGGCACCCGTCAAGGCTCTTTGTCTTCGGCTAAGGAGAGATATCAGAGCGGTTATTAGCGATGCACGTGAAACGGTAGCCCAGGCGAACGCTGACCCCCAGGGCCTCGCCTGTCTCAGGGAACAGATGTGCCACCCACTCGCAACAGTTGTACCCTTCCCACAGTGGCCTTGTGGGAGACGGTGGGCTCGCTGTGTGCCGAAGATTATACTTCCCATAACTACTGTAGTCCCCATGTTGGCTGCAGGGAGAGAGCAGCTCTCTATGAGGATGGAGCAAGGAGGAGGAGGAGGTGGAGGACAGGGCGGGTGTGAATAGCACATATTTACAGGATCAATATTTACCCAAAATTCTCCTCCGGAGCCAACACCTGCTGTATCTTTGTTTAAAGTCGTGAAGTTGCTGAAATTAAATTTGCTGGTCTTAAATGGAGATTCGGTTAAACTCTAAACTCCACCCACTATGAACTCGGAAACTTGATTAAATTATTGTTGCATTAAAAAAAAACACAACAGATTTTTTTCCTCCAATGCTTTTGTCTCTGTGTATTCATTGAAGTAAATATAGAACTAATAATGAAGATTTTAAGACTAATTTTACCAAGCAATTTTTTTATTTCTTAATTCCTGGCAAAGCTTTTCTTTTATATCTAGCTCATAGTAAAAACATATATTGCTTTCTGATAAAAGTTAATTCATTTCCTTTGTAATGCAATAGTTAGGTTTAATTGCTTTTTAATGTAGTCAGTTGACTACTGTATCATATTGCTAGGAACAAACTTTGTGCTGCATTCATCCTCGTATCAGCTTTGAATCTGTAGAAGTCATGGCTTACAGTGGAAAGCTTCCTGCTGATATTTACATCCTAGGCTTTGTTTTCCAATGTCTCTGTGGCATCTAATGAGCAGACCCATCAAATTATTCTGCATTATGATAATTGTTTAAAATTATGATTTATCATAGTCTAATAACAAGATATTTGAACTCACAGCTTGACTCCCCATGCCGTAGGATTAAGGCGGAGATATGTGCTGTGAGTGTTGGCAAAGACGAGTGAACCACGACACCTAAATCAACAACTCACAGAAGGACTTGTCAATAGGTTCAGTCAATATGGGTTGATCTGTGTGCAAGTCCCCTGCCGTCTGTCTGCCACTCCACACCTCCGTCAACATTTGGACGACATCTGGCCATTAACTGACGCTTTTAAAAACTGTTTCAGTTATCTCTGTCAAATGTCTTGATGCATGTTCATTAATCCAGGTAAGGACAAAGTTGAATCAGTTGAATCATTTCATCTGGACACAATGTTTATTTGGAGAAATGTTTCACCCCCCATCTAAGGGGCCTCTTCAGTCTCAACTGACTGCAGGTATCCCCACTCTTATAAATGGCAGAACGACCGAAACCAACGATCGGTTTCATATGCAAATATGGGTGAGACCATTAACTAGAGTTACAATGGCTATGTAGTATACTGTTCAGAGGACTTAGGAATGTTTGCAATCACAGCATCGTAAGACGGCGACAGCTACTACCACGTCAGGCCAGGACTCCGCAGTCTACACCCATCTACAGGTTAGTGGCCACTCTTCAGCTTTACCTGAGATCACATGACAATCATACATCCACACCACAATGCTCAGTGATGGCTGGTGGTGATATTGGGTGGGTGGGCTAACAAATATAGTATACCCACCTATAGTTCACACTGCAGCAACAGCAACATAACATCTGAGACACCAAGTTAGAGCAACAACACTATATACCTTGGTATAGCAAGTGCTCTACAGCAACACTACAGAGAAGCAAAGGAATGGCCTGATGTCAAAAAACTCTCGCTCTCTCTCTCTCACACACACACACACACACATCATTTGCCTATTTTTTCTCTGTACACATTAGCACATGCCATTTTTAACAAGAACAACATATGCAAGAATGATGGAATGATATGCTACATGATAGAACAGAATGCGGAACCATGTAGCCTACGATGTCAGAAAAGGGCTCACCTAAGGACGCACAACAAAACGTGTCCCAACTGAAACGACTGCCAATACGTAAATACTGCAGCTGTTTTTATCACAACTGTTTTGCAACACACTGTCAAACATGTCCCGAATAAAACAATTTGGTACGCAGAGCAAAAATAACGGCCATTGTAGAAGAGAGATAATAATAATAATAACACATATGTAGACAGGAAAGCTAAACGTGTCTGATGGTCTTTTAAGAGGTCTATAGGCTTGGGAAGAGAAGCTCACATCGCCGACCTTTCTGGGATGCAAACAGGTTCATCACCATGTAATTGGAGTCCGATGATTTCTGGATGAAGCCCCGCTCAACAGAGCATAGCCAGGGCGTTCAGCCTATCCTGTCCCACAGTACTTCGGAGGAATGATTTGATCCTCTTAAGTGTACTGAAACACATCTCTGATTCTGCAGATGTCATGGGGGTTGTGATGGCTATTTGTTTTAATTTCAGTGTTTCAGAAAAAGTGCTCTGAAGATTGTTCTCAGATTGTTCCCTAAGCACAATCACGCACTGGCTTACACAAATGGTGCCTGCGATATTTCATCGGCCAATTGTGGTCCACAAACAGCTAACATACAATCAAGCAACTCATGTTGGCTTGTCTTAGACGTGTACTTGGCAACCTGTGTGTTTGACAGGTGATCGGCTAACTGGCTATCCAAAAAAAAAAAAGAACTGGTCAACGAGGTCCAGAAACACGCTGGAGTGAAGTGGGAGGTTCGTCGGACCCCCGCAGAGCTACAGGCCACAGTCCGGATAATGGATGCCTGTTTTTCTTAACCGGCTCGTTGTGTCTCTGTATAGAAATGCGGTGGCCCTCATCAAGTTGGCAGGCAATGTTAACTTTACCCAGCATTGATAGCTACGCTATTTCCAATGTGACTTGTGGTGCATTTACACTACCGTTCAAAAGTTTGGGATCACATTGAAATGTCCATATTTTTTAAGGAAAAGCACTGTACTTTTCAATGAAGATAACTTTAAACTAGTCTTAACTTTAAAGAAATACACTCTATACATTGCTAATGTGGTAAATGACTATTCTAGCTGCAAATGTCTGGTTTTTGGTGCAATATCTACATAGGTGTATAGAGGCCCATTTCAAGCAACTATCACTCCAGTGTTCTAATGGTACAATGTGTTTGCTCATTGGCTCAGAAGGCTAATTGATGATTAGAAAACCCTTGTGCAATCATGTTCACACATCCGAAAACAGTTTAGCTCGTTACAGAAGCTACAAAACTGACCTTCCTTTGAGCAGATTGAGTTTCTGGAGCATCACATTTGTGGGGTCAATTAAACGCTCAAAATGGCCAGAAAAAGAGAACTTTCATCTGAAACTCGACAGTCTATTCTTGTTCTTAGAAATGAAGGCTATTCCATGCGAGAAATTGCTAAGAAATTGAAGATTTCCTACACCGGTGTGTACTACTCCCTTCAGAGGACAGCACAAACAGGCTCTAACCAGAGTAGAAAAAGAAGTGGGAGGCCGCGTTGCACAACTGAGCAAGAAGATAAGTACATTAGAGTCTCTAGTTTGAGAAACAGACGCCTCACAGGTCCCCAACTGGCATCTTCATTAAATAGTACCCGCAAAACACCAGTGTCAACATCTACAGTGAAGAGGCGGCTGCGGGATTCTGGGCTTCAGGGCAGAGTGGCAAAGAAAAAGCCATATCTGAGACTGACCAATAAAAGAAAAAGATTAAGATGGGCAAAAGAACACAGACATTGGACAGAGGAAGACTGGAAAAAAGTGTTGTGGACGGATGAATCCAAGTTTGAGGTGTTTGGATCACAAAGAAGAACGTTTGTGAGACGCAGAACAAATGAAAAGATGCTGGAAGAATGCCTGACGCCATCTGTTAAGCATGGTGGAGGTAATGTGATGGTCTGGGGTTGCTTTGGTGCTGGTAAGGTGGGAGATTTGTACAGGGTAAAAGGGATTCTGAATAAGGAAGGCTATCACTCCATTTTGCAACGCCATGCCATACCCAGTGGACAGCGCTTGATTGGAGCCAATTTCATCCTACAACAGGACAATGACCCTAAACACACCTCCAAATTGTGCAAGAACTATTTAGAGCAGAAGCAGGCAGCTGGTATTCTATCGGTAATGGAGTGGCCAGCGCAGTAACCAGATCTGAACCCCATTGAGCTGTTGTGGGAGCAGCTTGACCGTATGGTACGCAAGAAGTGCCCATCCAACCAATCCAACTTGTGGGAGCTGCTTCTGGAAGCGTGGGGTGCAATTTCTCCAGATTACCTCAACAAATTAACAGCTAGAATGCCAAAGGTCTGCAATGCTGTAATTGCTGCAAAAGGAGGATTCTTTGACGAAAGCAAAGTTTGATGTAAAAAAAATCTTATTTCAAATACAAATCATTATTTCTAACCTTGTCAATGTCTTGACTCTATTTTCTATTCATTTCACAACATATGGTGGTGAATAAGTGTGACTTTTCATGGAAAACACAAAATTGTTTGGGTGATCCCAAACTTTTGAACGGTAGTGTATGTTTCTTAATTTTGTCGGATAAAAGTTTCAAATCCACAATTCCTTGTTGGGTCCAAGCCGCGTCTCCCCCAAAAAGCAAGCATGGGTGACAGAAGCGAATTCTTAGCTACACTTGCCGCCAATCCTTCCGTTGAAACCAAGCAACACAAAACTGACGATTTTGTCGTTTGTCCTTTTGTGTTATTTGAACATCGTTTGGACGATGTGTCCTCAGTCTCTTCACTTCCATTTTCCCTCCAGAGACAATGAAGGAAATGGGTAAGAAAGTAAATAATCCACCTCGTTCATGCGGACTCCCGCGGCCGCCATTGCCACAATCGCTCACTTTTCTCCCTCCCCACTCTCACACAAGTACACATTCATGTTGTAAAACTGTGAAATGTGTGCAACTTTTTGTCAATTAGTCAATAAAGGAGAAAAAAACAAGTAGCACTTCCTGTATGTACTGTCTGTGCTGTCATTGGTCAAATCAAGGGGGCGTGCCAAGACACCTGTCACTCACGTAAGACGAAGATGACTGGAAGCTGACGCAATTCTGTTTGGGCTGTAAAAAATAGTCCATTTAGACGTATTTTGTGTTTTTCTTGTATCCATTTAGTGCTGTTAGTGCTCTTGGGTTCCACCAAAATTGAAAATAATCTGTTCTAAGGTTTTTTTTTAACAATAATCTCATCTTTTGTTTGTTTTTTTTTAAATTAACGACAGGGAGGGCTCAGCCCTGTTATCGCATTTATACCAGCCGTCCCTGGTCATGGTAATTTGCATATGAAACCGATCGTTGGTTTCGCTCGTTATGCCACTGTATTGTTTATAAGGGCGGGACACCTGCAGTCAGTTGAGACTGAAGAGGTCACTTAGATGAATGATGAAACGTTTCTCTCAATAAACGTTGTGTCCGGATGAACTGATTCAACTTTCTGGTACTTACGTTGAACTGCAGGTGAAGTTGTTTGAATCAATTGATTTATTTGATTTTCTTTTTTCTTTTTTTTTCTTTTTTCCCTCTCTCTGCTTATGCTGATGACACCAATCTCTCAGGTGTTTGGCTGGAAGAAATAGACCTAACTGGGTGGGACAAAGAAGGGACAATGTGCATTCTTAGACTATATGTCCACACTGGTCCGCCGAAATTTGAAAACGCAGTTTTCGTATCAAACAGGTCAAACGTTTTTTTTTCCCACCAACTCTGATATTCGCTTATTGTTTTTGAACAATTCACCGTTTAGCTTTACCTGAGATCACATAAGAATTATACGTCCACACCACAATGCCAGACCGCCTTTTTCAAATTTATCCACTTTGGAGAGCATTTTTAGGAGAGGAAAAGATGCATCTTGAAATGTACCTGTCTTATTGTGGACATGGCATCAGTCTTTCAGGTTAACAGAAGGCCATCGATTCATGTAAGGACCATGAGAGAAATCTGAGACGTTGTGTCTTAAGTAGATCCACTTTTTCTGCAAGTGCAAAGAATGAAAACAGCCATCAGGTGACATCATGAGTAATGCATATAGAGCCCAAACCGAGAGCGATGCATGCCTGCTCTTCCTCAATATATACAGACCTACAGCTGTCTGTCTAGCAAATTCAAGTTTGGAGGCCTATCTTGTTATCATTGTCTCTTGTTATCATCTTTCATCGGCACATGAGTATCAAACCACGGCTCAAAGCTTTTTGCTCTGCTTGATTCCAGGCTTGGCTTGCTTGTCACATTGAAACAAAAATCCCAATTGTTTGAACCTCGCCCACCTGACAGTAAATCCATCAATGGCGGAGTGAGGCTCAAAGACCTCGAACCAAAAGGCGCTTATTATGAGAGAAACCTACTCAAATAATTTGAGCCACACTCTGCAGCCCATCAAGTAGCCCCCAAAACACTGTTCACCATTCAAACAATAAATCAGTAGTAACAACCATAGCATCTCCTCCCTCTCATTCTTTACATCTATCTCTCTCGCTCTCTCTCTCTCTCTCTCGCTCTCGCTCTCTCTTTTCCTTCACCCTCTTAATGCCAATCAGAGCAAGATGGGAAGACTCCTTCCAACTCTTGAAATCCAGCCTGTGTTTTTCCCAGAGGGGAAAAATTAATTCCTCCTCCTCCTCATCCTCCTCCTCCCTTTCTCCGCCAAGGTGCATCCTCCTCTCTCTCTCTGTCTTGCTCTCTCTCGCTCTCCCTCTCGTTGTGAGAGAATAGAAGGGAAGGAGAACCTCTCCTGAGGGGATCCAGCTTATATACTATTTCCTCCACATTTAAATCCTCTGATAGATGTGAGTGTGAATGCCTTCACAGGGAAGTTGCAAAATAAAGACAGATTATTTTCTGCAGATACTAATATTAGTCTTTTGGCATGGGATAGTGTGAATACTACGCCCAGGCGTGGGGACGCCTATTGACGGTGATACTTAATCTAGTGTAAGCGCTGCTTGTCTTCAAAAGAATGGAAGAAAAGGGAAGAGGAAAATGGGTTGTTTTTAGGGCTGGTTTTATGTCTATATATATATATATATATATATATATATATATATACATATATATATGAGATGTAAAAATATAATCCATCGAAACAGATGACTTATCAAGCCAGGGAAAAAAAAAACAAACACCTTCTGCCCACAGGCAGAATAAGAGAAACAAGGTGGGGCTTATGGAAAATTGTGTCACTTCCCACTGAGGACTTTTGTTTTCCCTCTTTACTTCATATTGTGCAGCAGCTCAGTAACTTTTCACCCAATGCATAGTGTAGCCTATCTCTGTTTAGAGAACAGAGGGAAGTAGACCCAGCTCTTTTGTGAACACCTCTACACTTGATGGACTGATAAAAAAAAAAAGTCTGCTTCTATGCATTGCCTCTGTGCACTGCCTGTTGCCACCTATACGTCCTATCGGACTCAACCTTAGCTTCATGGCACTTAATCGTGTTGTTCTCTCCTGACTAGATCCTTGGTTGTGTTATATCCGCTCTCAGTTGTACGTCGCTTTAGATAAAAGCATCTGCTAAATGAAACTGCAAATTGTGAATTGTAATTGTAAGTAAGCATACAATTTAAATGGTAAAATTATAAATGGCTGTATTTATATAGTACTTTTCCAGTCTACCGACCATTCAAAGTGCTTTACAGTGTATGCCTCACATTCACCCATTCATACACACGTTCGTACACTGATGGAGGAGGCTGCCATGCAAGACGCCAACCTGCTCATCAGGAGGGTCAGTGTCTTGCTCGAGGACACTTCAAAATGCTCTCCGCAGGAGCTGGGGATCGTACCAGCGACCTTCCAATTACTAGATGACCCACTCTACCTCCTGAGCCATGCCACCCCTTTTACCCTATAACACCCCAGTAGTTGACCTCTAACTATGATATTTGGACGTGGGGGAACTCCAGCTGGGACGATCTTCAACAGGCATGTCTCTCACCCACATATAAACCAGATGCACCAATTCAGTTTTAACACTGAAAAAAAAATATCCAAAGCAGTGAAGAGCTACCAGAGCTGCTGACAGCACCTCAGCCTCGGGACCCTTTTAAAAAGAGGCCTTAGACCTCCATGACAGACGGACGCTCTCTGTGAATGACTAAATGATGTAGAACCACCCCTCCGCTTCTAAGCTCACCTTTCCTGCTTGGTTTCACCAGCTTTTCATTTTGTTCCTCTGTCACACTCTGGGATGTTTTTTTTATTATAAAAGGCTGTTACATTTAAAATATCATAGGATTAATAATAGATTCTTGTTGAACTGATACTACTAGTACTACTACTACTAATAATAATAATAACAAATAAATATTATTGATAATAACCATTATTATTATCATGATTGTTATTAATAATGTTATTATTGTTGTTATTATAATATTTTCATAGTTTCTAGTCATGTCCCACAGTCTGTGTGCGAGGCGCTGAGGTTTAAATCATAAATATTCCTTTCAGGACGCGTTAGGCCTTTCTTGTCATCTGGTTGAAAAGGAATCATGAGGACTTCTGCTTTTGGCCTTAATCTCTCTAACTGATGCTGCGAGTGCAAATCAAATCCAATTATGAGCAACGTGGGCCTTCAGCCTCTTTGAGAGCAGAAGATACTGGAGACATTGATGGGTATCACGTCTTTTCTTTTTCTTTTTTTTCTTCTTATTTCTCCCTTTTGATCCAACCAAGCATGAGCGAGGTCATTACATATTTGCCGGCAGACCAAAGAAATCAACACTTGAAGTGGTGTTCCCATTTTCTACGAGTACAAGGCCATCTTTATTTGCTCCTCTGCATACAATGATCGCTGAGCCCACAGGCATTTTCGGCATTAGCAAGAAGAGCAAACACGTTGAGCGGAGGGTTTAAGGTATAATTACATTTGTATTTGATGGGCGTTATCATACGGGGAGGAATGGCACTTCATGCTTTTTAAATTCAAACTACAGTTATGCTCACATGTAAATGCTGTCACTACTTTTTTATGGCCTTTATACATATTTTAGATTTTATTATTTAACGCATGCTATTTACGATCTTGTTCTGGTGAAATCCTGCAGTTATCAGTTGACTGTACAAGTACTTGCTGTTGTTAATTGAAAAGGAGGGTAACATAGTCATTCCTCAGCATTAACCCACGTAGACTCTTAAAACACATTTATTGTTTTAATTATTAATGGAAATGGCGTTTGCATGGATGTTACTGTAGCTGGATCGTAACGGACGGAGGGTTGCCAGTTGGACTCTCAGAGCGTTGCATGGTCTGTGGCGCCGGGTGCCTTTCTACACAAGACTCTTTATCTCCCAACCTTCCCAGTGGGGCCAGTCACCAACCAGCAAGGAGCCTGGAGTGGCAGGGAAGTGGCGTCCAAGTGTGACTGTGGAAAAGTTCACACATGTTCACTCACCTTTCCCTGAACAAAATGAAGGTTAGAAGGATAGAACAACAACAACAACAACAACAACAACAAAACACAGACTGTGCAGAAGATTCTGGCTGCAAGCATGTGTGAAAGGGCTAATGATTAAACTGAAGGCCTCAAATTGTGTTTTTGGACTCGCTGACACAAACTGTCGTCTACACTAATCCTCGCTTTTGAGAGCATGGTTGATAGTGTCCCTGTTAAAACTAATCTACGATTACAAAATATCTCCAACTCAATAAACTGAGATTATTCAAATCCCTTTAGGGGCAATCGCACCCAAGTGCCACCATGTAATCTCAGTCAAACCTTTAATGTTTCTATTCATATCTCTCTCTCTCTCTCTCTCTCTCTCTCTCTCTCTCTCTCTCTCTCTCTCTCTCTCTCTCTCTCTCAATTCAATTCAACTCTCTCTCTCTCTCTCTCTCTCTCTCTCTCTCGCTCTCTCTCTCTCTCTCTCTCTCTCTCTCTCTCTCAATTCAACTCTCTCTCTCTCTCTCTCTCTCTCTCTCTCTCTCTCTCTCTCTCTCTCTCTCTCTCTCTCTCTCTCTCTCTCAATTCAATTCAACTCTCTCTCTCTCTCTCTCTCTCTCTCTCTCTCTCTCTCTCTCTCTCTCTCTCTCTCTCTCTCTCTCTCTCTCTCTGAGAGTAAGGACAGTGTGCGCCACATGAACAAGCCCCTCTGCAGTGTGGCCACGGTGAAAACTTCAGAAGTCACTGCTTATTTTGTATCATTAAAATATTAATCGCAGATTAAGCGCCTTAATACCCCACGGATTGCCATTTTTGAAAACAAACACAATAGTTCCCACACTCTTTTCTTTGCCGAAACCTGCTGGCGTCTCAGAAATCAGCCGCATGTTTCGACGGCAAAATAAAGGCAGGAGAGGATAGAACTGTAATCCCTATCAATGCACTTTAGAAACCACCTTCTTCCTAAAATGTGTGACTAATGGGCACAAATCTGCGGCTTTAGAGGCTGTCAGTGAGGACTGTCGGGGCCGTTGTTCCGCCATTCACCGCGCAAACGTAATAAACCCATCGCGTTTGTTTTCGCCGTTGCTCCAGTCTTTTTGTCTCTCCTCAAAGCAAATGTACCTTGAGGTCTTATGTAGGGTTTCTCTTTTCAAGATAGGCATTTCTTTCTCTCTCCCCCCCCCCTCTCTCTCCCTCCTCCCGGCCGGCCTATGCGCGTCGTGGTGCAGTAATGACATTAAAACACGAACACTTAAAGGGGTTTTGGTGAGAGCCGCATTGTCTGCTCTGAAGGCTTCCAGAAAGAGGCTTTTATGTTGTGGCGGGATTTAATGCCAGTGTGTGTTACCTGATAACATTAAGGCAGAGCAGAGAAGCGGGAATATTCCCCGACTGGCGACGCTTCAATAATATTGACCACCAACAGGATTGCAGCTGAGGCCGACCATGTATATATATATATATATATATATATATATATATATATATATATATATATATATATATATATATATATATATATATATATATATATATATATATATACACACATGTGCTCAGAATGGCCTGATTATAGCTATTACGAAACGATATCCGGGGAGGCGCAATTCATTAGCAGTGATTTCTCTTTATCCAGCATGAGAGTAGAGCGCGTCAGAGCCCGGTTTAGTGGTGCGAGGCCAGATGAATGTTGTTTTTCACTCCCCCGACCAGATGGGAGAAGAAAGGTTTGGAGAATCCTTGTCAACCTTTGGATTCAGGAGAAACTGTCCGGCATTAGACATAAAGCAGGGCAGCTTCGTTGTTGAAAGCCTAGCCTAATGCATTCACACATTACTGGATGGTGGTGGTGGTGGTGGCGGGGGAGGGGGTGGCTGCTTTGGACTATTTTCAGAGTGAAAATTTTGGCAGGTGAGATTTAGTGGATCCTAAATCGATTTACGCCGGTGTTTTCGCTATGACAGTTGAACACACTCTGGGAAATGAGGTGAATGAAACCTATAAAATGAAGTTTGTTTCCAGCTGAATAGCTAATTTGGTGAATCCAGAGAAAACTAGTCTTTTTTTCTCCATCCCTCACTGCTGTATGAGAGGGGAGAAATAATGACAGTGTTTCGGCGTTGTTTGATCATCCTTAGCAAATTTGAATGCCAAATTTGTTTTGCAGGTGTTGCTCATGGAATAACTGAGCTGCATAATGTGGATAAGGTGCTGATACCGTACTACACTTAATACGCATTTTAGGCACCAAAACAGTTCCAGCCGGCACAAAAGCCCAAAATCATCACATTAGTTTTGGGGGACAAAAATGGATTTTGCAACGGAAATATCTTGCAGTTATAAAACTGTTTGTGAACTTTTTGGATAGAATAGAATAGAATAGGAAAGAACAGGATAGAATAGAATAGAGTAGGCTAGAATATAATCGAATAGAATAGAATAGAATAGGTTCAATAAACAACAGCCATTATCATGTCGTGGAGGCCATTAATGTGTATTAAAACTTATCGATATAGAGCTAAAGGTGCAGCAGTGGGTCTATCATCAAGGACAAAGCATCTATTTCCACAGGTATCCATCTTTTCAGCATTTTTATTTTGCATGCTAACAAGTTGAGTTGAGTGACAACATTCGTTAATCCATATTGTCCACTTTTTATATGTGACTGCACGTCTGGACATATAAGAGCTGATGTGGTAAAACCCTTCATTGGTATCCTTTGTAGATCAGTCTTAAGAGCGTCTGGCGATATGGTAGCATATCCACTGAGCATGGAGCCGATACAGATAATAGTAAGGGGTTTGATTCCCACTAGGGCCACCCATACTGTAATGCGATGCAGTCAATTCAACGTGAAGTGCTTTGTGTCCTTGGACCAGTCATTTCATTTGGTAAAAACAAGCAAAGAGAATTATTTGAGGTTATTATTTCAGCCAGGCCCGACGTGCAGAGATACTTACTGCAGACTGCTGGGAAACTTCATCACAGCCTTACCAAGTATCAATATATGAATACACACTGTCTGCTGGCCTTCGACTGTCTGCTCCTCCTGCAGGCACAAGCTCTTTAAACAGAGAAACTCAGCCGCATGTAAGTACACACACAAAAGTGTGTGTACTCTCTCTCTCACTCACTCTCTCACTCTCTCTCTCTCTCACTCTCTCTCTCTCTCTCACACACACTCACACACAAGCGTCGGCACAGGCTCACAGACAAGACAATGGCTATTACCACGCACACCTGGGTTCCCGCCTGCGCCATCCTTCTAATATCTTTTAAATCTCCACATAAGGTATGCCTTCCATAGGGCTTACAATACCATTTGCTCTAATAAATTCTTTTGGCAGCGCTGAGCGCAAGCTGCTTCCCCACGGCCCCGAGAGAAGCATGGCGGGGAGCGGGAGAGGGTGAGGCAGCCCGAAATATGAGGATAAATAGTGGGGAATCCTCCAGGACCCCAGCCTGGTAATCAACGCTCTTCCAACTGGAAACATTTTCCAATTCTTCATCTTCATTTAGCTTCCTTACCTCGTAATTCTTAGTAGCGGGCTGCAATAATTTGCGCTGACGCCTGAAAACAAGGAGCAGGAAATGTCCAAATTGAAGTTTTTTTTCTCTTTTTTTGGGGGGAGAGGGAGGGAGTGAGCGAGGGAGGGAGGGAGAAAAAGGAAAGAGGGGGGGATTGTGATAAACAAATGAAATTAATGACGGTGAGTGTTTGTCTAGAGAAGACAGGAAGGAGCTGGTGTCGGGTGCCATGTTAAACACTCCACATACGGCGAAGGAGATAATCCAGCCTCCCTCCATCTCGAGCTGCTGTGTGATTACATTCTCCTCGTGAGCACCACCGAGCAGATTGGCGGCGCTCGTTACCGCGCGAGCTCCCTTCGACAAGAGGCTCATTAAGAACGAAGGAGAGGGAGAGAGAGAGCGAGAGAGAGGGAGAGAGAGAGAGCGAGAGGCATGGAGCGAGAGAAGAAGAAGAGGGAGAGGGAGGGGGGTTAGATTTTTAAGTGTCGACTAATAGAGGAGCTCCAAGGTATTTATTTCTTATTGTTTCTCTGCAAAGTCATTATGCCACACTGGAGGTTCGTCTTTCTCCTCACTGGCAGGAACCAAGAGAGCGAGACGCCGGGGGAATATGTGCGTGTGTGTGTGTGTGTGTGTGTGTGTGTGTGTGTGTGTGTGTGTGTGTGTGTGTGTGTGTGTGTGTGTGTGTGTGTGTGTGTGTGTGTGTGTGTGTGTGTGTCGCGCCCCCCCAATACCCCCCTCCACTTTAAGGGAGGGGGCGATGGCTTGGGGCAAACCTGCATCCGAACATCGAGATGCACTTCTGTCGTGGCTCGTCACTGCTGCGTTAAATTATAGATCGCCTTACCTAATTCCAAAAGCCCCTTTATTCCTGGCAGAGGTGGACCATGCAGACAGACGGCATCTGTTAAACCCACCAACGAAGGACGAAAAGAAGAAGAAAAAAAACAAAACAATTTCTCTGCACCCATTTGTCAAAAGGTTGACAGCAGTCTGTTCACCTTTCTGTTGAAGTCTTCACATCTCCTGTAGTCTAAAATACCAAATCACTGCATTTATCAATTACTCACCGATATATCAGCTAGACGATAGGGACCAATCCATCACAACTGATTCAACATCATTAAAAAAAAAGCTTTCAGAGTTTCTAACATTTTTTTTATATTTAATTGAATTTCCCAGCACTTTGTTTCTCGTTTTTAACTTCATTAGATGCCTGATACGCATCTTTAAGGGTTAAATGGTTTAATACTAATTATAGTCAAGTGATATTGGAATAATTTGCTCTCTAAATTCATTTTTCTTTTTTGTCTTAACAATAGTTTAATTGTTAGTTTAACCGCCCACTCATTGGTTTCAGCACAGGCAAAAACCACTAATAGCTTAGCAAAGAAAAAGATGAATAAAATTAAAAGACACCTGCACACACCGTTTCTGCTATCTGAATAGATGTTTTGTTTTGTTTTTTTTTGTTTTTGTTTTTTTTTACTTGTAAGTTCATTACCTGGATCACCTCCTGTCCCCTAAGCTGCATTCAAAGCATTTATCAGCACAACAGACCATTCAATTACATTGATAGCGAGTGGAAAGTAGTGTGTATGTTGATTTTAACTCTTAGAATAAGTTGTTTCAAGCAAAAAACACTGGACAAAAGTTGACATTGTGAAGAGTATGTTGAAGCTGTAGCTTTCCCACTGCTCCTCTGCAGTCTGTGCTGCCGTTACCACTCACTTATTATGGAGAAACTCCACCAGAGACACTCGCAGCAAGTTGAATCAGTTCTTCTGGACACAACGTTTATTGAGAGAGACACGTTTCATCACTCAAGTGACCTCTTCAGTCTCAACTGACTACAGGTATCCCCACCCTTATAAACAATACAGTGGCATAACGACCGAAACCAACAATCGGTGTCATATGCAAATTGCCATGACCATTAACAAGAGTTTCAATGGACATGTGTACTATTCACAGAGGATTGGAGAATAGTTGTAATCACAGCATTGTAGGATAGCAACAGATGTTCTGTTAGCCCCCCCCCCCCGGTCCAGGAATGGTCGTTCCCTCTTCACATAGATGGCCTCTTTGACTCCCCATTGAAACCAGCGTTCCTCCCTATCAAGGACACATCATCATCCACATCCTCTTCCTGAAAGAGTGGCCAGTGGCCTGTAGTTGGTTGTAGACTGTGGAGTCCTGGCCTGACTTGTAAGGGCCCTGACACACCAAGCCGACAATGTCAGGCCATCAATGAGCATCTGTGACCCTAGTTTTTGTGGTGTGCCCCGCACCATTGGCACTAGTCAGACCCCTGTCAGCAGCTTTTCGGCTGATTCAGCATGTTGAATTGGCAGAGCCCATCGGTGAGAGAGATCACTCTGATTGGCTGTTCAGCTTAGCGAATCAGTGCTAAGCTAGCAAATCAGGCCGTCGGCTGTAGTGTTGGCGGTGTGTTCAAGTGCTACTTTTTGGCCCAGATGGCAGGCGACGTGAGGTGACGCAACAGTTGGCCTACATCGCCGGTAGTCAGTTTGATGCATCTGGGCCCTTAGCTCTTCTGTGTTGTGCCATCTTCTTGGCCAGCATCTGTTTAGTTTCCCCAATGTACAAGTCACAGCAATCCTCCCAGCACTTAACAGCATACACTATATTGCTCTGTTTGTGCCAGGGGACCTGATCCTTGGGGTGGACCAACTTCTGGCACTGTGTGTTTTGGGGTTTGAAAGCAACTGAGACACGGTGCTTGGAAAATATGGATCTCAGATTTTCCGACACTCCCATCACATACAAAATCACCACTGGTTTACACTTAGGCAGCTGTTGTTCTTCTTCTCTCTTCAATCAGCTGGTGCACTGTTTGGGTGTCTTCCTGGCTTTGACAAACGCCCAGGTAGGATAACCACACTTTTTTTTTTCAAATTTAGTTCTGATTTTTCCCTTTTTCTCCCAATTGAGTGGCCAATCACTCCCTATTCTAGTTCAAACACCCACTCTCGTACTGCATGCGTTCGCCAACTGCATCTCTCCGGTCAGCAGCCTTGAAGGAGACGCCTCGCCGCTTTTGTGACTAGGCGAATCCAGGCCAAACCACTGCTTTTTCCCACACACACACAGAGACACAGTCATGTGACGAACACAAGCCGACTCTGCCCCCTCCTGAAGACAGTGTTGCCAATTATTGCAGCTCCATCGAATCCGGCCATAGCCGGATCTGACAAGACCGAGGCGAACCCCGGTCCCCAGTAGGCGACTGCATCGACACTAGCCGATACTTAGACTGCTACACCACCATGGACCCATGGATAACCACACTTAACCAGGACCTGATTAATATGGGATTTCTCCCCATCCCTGGCTGCTGTGTTGGTGGGGACGTTGTCAGCTTGGTGGTAGTGTCCTGATGACTCCCAGTTTTTGCTCCAGTGGATGATGAGAGTCAGATCTTAATTACTGATCAGTATGTGTTCATTTGTGGTAAACATCTACAACAAATGTCCCCCAAATCACCAATTTCAATTTCACAGTCTATGAAGGCTAACCTGTCATTTTTCACATCCTCCCTGATGAACTTGATGTGGTTGTCCACAGAGTCTATGTGGTCAGTGAAATGTGGTATGTTCAGTGCCGGATTCACCTATAGGCTTGGCAGGATGAAGCCTAAGGCCTCAAAATCTAGGGGGCCTACGGCAAGGTATATAATATTTTTGACACTGTCATAGGCCTTTCTTACACATGCTGTCATAATGCACTGTCATCTCTAAACAACCCCTCAGTAATTTTCCTTGTGTTCCTTTCAGAATAATATTGTCTTAAGCCGAAAACTCGACGCTAGCATTGATTGATTTCTGTATTGGTTTTGTCCTTCCAGGGAAGCAGTGAGATAGAGAAGTTGAAAACACAGCCGTGCAAGTATCTGCAGAGGACGTTGCCGTTTTCATCAGTTAGGTTAGTAATAAAACTACGCTGATTCATAGCGTCTTTGTTAACGATAGGAAAAAGCATACTAATTTTGTAAACGGTTTTTGGAAGCAGATTTCATTCCGATTTTGCAATATAATTGTCAACAAGGAACAATTCTTTAAGAAAAGTTGTCCAAATATTATACAGAAAAAAGCTAATTTTTTGATTTTTTTTTCACTGAAGTGGATCCCATTTTGTGAGAGCACCCCTTCACGTTGTCCTTTCTAATAACTGTTGGAGATTAATTTTACTTTTTTATTTTCAGATTATAATCTGAGTATGAGCGGTGTTAGCAAGCGCAAGAGAAAGCGACTTGAAAATATTATGGTAACAAAGTTCAGACCAATCACCGCTTTCTTGTATCAGCCACTGACAGAAGCAAAGCAACAAGTGCCAGCGGTGAGGCAGATACATTGATACTAACACAAGGAACTCAGTGTGGTGGAGCTATCCAGCCAACTAACATTCAACCAGAAGAAAACCTCCCAAAAACAGAAACAGTGAAGCAGGATGCGGAACAGCAAGCTGATTATGAGGAAGCAGCCATGATGCCGGCTCAAAATGAAAATATAAAACTAATTCAAGAATCACTTACCGGACAGGGAGAGGCTAAAGAGCCACAAGAAAATAATGTGGATAGTCAGAATTTCCACCTTACACCTGGTAAGATAGGCCAAGTCCAAAGTATTCCAGATGCAGATATAGATGATGCCAAACATAGATCTACTGTAACAGACATTGGTTTGTGGACAGAATTATCACATGAGGAAGTATCCTATTCTTGAATCTTGAAAACCACTCAGAGGAGACAATGAACAATTTGGATCTCCAAATAACGGCAAAAACCTTGGTCTTTTAGAACTAGTAGCAAAATCTGATCAATTTTTACTGGCTCATATCAATCGGTATGGAAATTCTGGATCAGGAAATCCCTCTTATTTGTCAAAAGCTGTATGTGAGGAAATGATTCAACCATGTCAAAAAAAAGTTAAGGACGCAATTCTGGCTGACGTGAAAAAGGCTGGCTATTTCAGTTTGTCAGTAGATTCCACCCCTGACATTTCACATACTGATCAGTTGACTTTAATTATTAGATATGTATCACCTGAAGACGGTTTATCAAGTGATAGATTTTTAATTTTCCTTGAGCTAAAAGATCACACAGGAGAAAGCATGGCTGACTTAGTGTTTAACTATCTCACTACTAAGCTTGAAATTGACTTTAGCAAATCCCAAGGGCAGTCTTATGACAATGCTGCCAACATGGCTGGTAGGTACAACGGTATGCAGCAAAAAAACAAATTTGCAAGATTTATTCCATGCGCTGGTCACTCTTTAAATTTGGTGGTCCGGTCGGCTGTTGATTGCTGCCTTGATGCAGTGAACTGTTTTGGCATTATCACTGAAATTTGTACCTTCTTTTCATCCTCCACAAAGAGATGGGCAATTCTAAAATCATTTGTGCAACCTCAGTCAAAAGTGCCTAAATATTTGTCAGACACTAGGTGGGAGGCACATGCAAGAGCCACAGAAGCTATTTTGGATAGTTACAGTGCTATCACTGATGCCCTCAGTCATTTGTACTCTGATGTTAATTGGAAGGGTGATACCAGTCTTCAAGCTAACACTCTTGCAGAAAATGGAAGAACTGGAATTTGTGTTTATGCTGCATTTTTGGACCCGTGTGCTCGGTCATTTTCACAAGGTCAGCAAAGTCAAAATCAGAACTGTTATTGAGTACTTGTGCAAGTTTGTACAGTTCACTTCAAGACTTTTTTAAGCAAAATTAGAAAAGATTTTGATGAGCTTGAGCAACAAGCAAAAGCCACCTTGCCAAATTTTAACTACAGAACTATCACAAGGAGACAAAGAGTAAGGAAATGGCAAGGAGATGACGGAAGTGCACCTGGTCCTGATGCCTTAGATGAGCTGTTTAGGATAAAATCCTCCTTCTAGATGAACTTGAAGCCAATTTAAGAAGATGATGTATTGTATATAGTGATGTTCCACAAATGTTTTCCTTTCTTGCTAATCTGAGAGCATCTAAGCAAGAAATTCAGCAAGGTGTTGAACTGTTGATGGAAGCATACCCAGAAGATGTTGACCTGAAACTTACTGATGAACTTTTGCACTTTCACTTGTACATGAGACAAAGCCATAGGCCTGCAGAAGAGCACTCTCTGTCTCATACAGACCTTTATGAAATTATATACAAGGAAAAAATTCAGATGGCCTACCCTAATGTGGAAGCAATATTGCGGCTATTTCTTAGCTTAATGGTCACTAACTGCTCAGGAGAGAGGTCTTTTCAAGACTCAAAAGAATTAAAAATGAATTAAGGGCCACAATGTCTCAAGAGAGGTTGTCTGCACTGAGCATTCTGTGCATTGAAAGTGACAAACTTAGACGAACACATTTTCATGAACTTTTGGATGATTTTGCTATGAGGAAGGCTAGAAAAAAAAACTTTTTTAGTCTTAGTGTGTATTTGATGACAGTAGTTTTTTTTTCTTAATATGTATTTTAAAACCGACTGTTTATGACAACATAAAGTAGGATCTTAAAGTGTCACATTGTCACTGTCAGGTAGTCATGATCATCTTATTAACATTTCCCAGGCAATAAAATGTTAAGCTCAAGGTTTTTTTTAAAGAATATAACAGTAAACTTGCAATTTCATTTTCATAAAAATCCCTGTTTAGTCCACAAAATGTTTACAAAGTTCAGTTATTGCGACAGTTTTTCACAGTGTTGATTTTAACATTTATACATTTTTTTCTATCATGACGGTATTTAAAAATAATATGTCCTTTAGAGGACGAATTGTGAATTGCGAAATTTTTAACAGCCGTCATTATCCTCGGCTTTACTCAATTTTGTTTAAAACAGTCTTCCACCTTCCTCTAGTCGTGAGGGTGAGGGATTGGGAGGGGCCTCACAAGTGGAATAGCCTTGGGCCTCCCTTCAATTAAATCTGGCACTGCATACATCCTAAGATTTAATTTAACCCAGGTGTCATCCACAAATCTGAACCAATGGCTAGAGACACCAGAGACACAACGGACAGTTTTGTATAGTGTTTGATTGGGCCTCACTTTGGCTTTCAGTAGGATTACCTGTGTGATTCTGGGAGTTAAGGCACATTTTAGACAAGAGATTCATCGTATAGCGAATTATGGTTAATCACAGTTATATTGCTTCTGGTTTGAACATTGGATTTGCACACAGAATCTGCAGAGCATCTTATTTCAGTATTTACTAGTGTATGTGCATGAACCATACAGAGTAACATAAGTAAATTTGATCTAAAATTAACACGTTTCATGGGGTCAAACAAATGTAGTTATCACCTGATCTTCTGCAATAACTGATGAATTTAAACTCACATTTATCTAAACTTAACCCCATCAGGCTGATGCTATTCAACAGATTATCTATATAGGTAAACTCAGCAGCTGTGATTTCTAGTTCTGCAGAATGAAAAGTGTACTAGCTCAAAACACAATTCTGCATGTTTATAAGGCTTGGCTTTTGTTTTTTGTTGGTTGGAGTTCCTAATGGGTGCACTGTATCACATATATGATCATTTTGTTGGCAGGAAGTTTGTCAATCAAGGAAACTCAGCCTTCACCGAATCTTGAGTGAGTTTCAGCACATTTGTGTGTTGTACGTCAACAACTGTCCAATACCACAACTGTTTGGTATTGATGAAACTGATTTCAGTAACTGAGGAGATATTGAGGGTGGGGCCGATCTGCATCATCTCTCTTGCACAGAGACTGTGTGTGTGTGTGTGTGTGTGTGTGTGTGTGTGTGTGTGTGTGTGTGTGTGTGTGTGTGTGTGTGTGTGTGTGTGTGTGTGTGTGTGTGTGTGTGTGTGTGTGTGTGTGTGTGTGTTTTCTTGTTTCTGTACAATTAAGTGTAAGAGTTTGTATTGTTTTTTTTTTGTTTCTGTGCAAGCACTGTGAGTGTAAGTGTGTATCTTTGCGCAAGTACATCCCTGCCTTTGCGAGAGAGAGAGAGAGAGAGAGAGAGAGAGAGAGAGAGAGAGAGAGAGAGAGAGAGAGAGAGAGAGAGAGAGAGAGAGAGAGAGAGAGAGAGAGAGAGAGAATCGGAACTGCTGTGCATGCAACTCTGTGTGTGTGTGTGTGTGTGTGTGTGTGTGTGTGTGTGTGTGTGTGTGTGTGTGTGTGTGTGTGTGTGTGTGTGTTATGTATGAGTGTGTGCATACGCACATACCCCCACTTAGCAAAGCCAACCACCCTCTGCGTCTCCAATGGCTTGGGGCCCTTTTCCCTCTCCCGTGGGGGCCCTCCACTGAAGCCAGAATTCCTCTACGTGTGTTTGAATGAATGAATGTGTGTGTGTGTGTGTGTGTGTGTGTGTGTGTGTGTGTGTGTGTGTGTGTGTGTGTGTGTGTGTGTGTGTGTGTGTGTGTGTGTACGTCAGCCTTGACGGGATTGCTTTAGACAAAAGAGATGTACTTGCCAGCAGCAGCATGTCACCCCACCTAAAGCACCCATTGGTTCCTTGGTTCCTCTCCCAGTCTCGCTGGGTCCAGTCAGAATGGGAAGGGGCCCCTCGGGAGACTGGAAAGTGAATAAAGGATCGTGCAGAAAGAGAGAATAAGCATTTTTCATGCTTTTTTTTTCTGGCTAATGCCATTTCCAAAAATAATGTGGGCCTTAGAAAACAGAAGGTAAAGATTTATAAGAAAAGACGCATGCTCACAAAATGTGAGCACTCATACAAAAACACATATGTGCATACACGCACGCATGCACGCACATACGCGCGCACACACACACACACACACACACACACACACACACACACACACACACAGTGCCAGTACGAGGGTTGTAGTGAATACCTGATTCTTCCCCCTTTTATTCCTCATCTCCCTTTAAAAATCTGCAAATCCATTTGCTAAACAGCTGCACCTCTGTGCTGCTCAGATAACAACCTGGGCTCGACTGGCTCTGCGGCAGCGAGTGGAGGCAGATAGGCCCAAATCTCTGGCCCTGTTTTCTAAATGCTAATGACGGAGGAAACAGTTCTGCGGCCAAAAAAGAAAAAAAGAAAAAAGAAAAAGAAAAAACGAGAGAGCGAGAGAGAGAGAAAGAGAGAAGGCTCTTGTAGATCTGTCAATTGCTATTTTGACAGATATTTGCTTGTAAGTACACACAGCACTTGTTCCCTGTGTCTTATCTGGTGCTGTGCAGAACACTGACCTACATTACATCAAGCACAATATGACACGCGCGCGCACACACACACACACACACACACACACACACACACACACACACACTGTTCAATAGCGACCCCCCCCGACTTTTTCCCCCCTCTTTTTCACCTTAAAAACAGACGGAATCAAATGAAATGGCTGCAAATCCTGTGAACAGAAGGTATTCTCTTTCACATAAAACCCTGTGGCTTAAAGGCAGAATCTTGCGACCATCTCCGGGTGGTTGATCGCTCCTCACAGGACTGAGCAACTGCACTCGGCGGAGGAGAGTAAATATTGGAAATATTGCCACAGCTGCTCATTCATTGCATTTCTCTTTCCCTCCCCTCCCTTTCTCTCCTTCCTTCTCTCCATCCTAACTCATCCTCCTTTCACACACACTCTCATCAACCTGGTGACAATGGAACTGAACTGAATACAGTGTTCAAATGATGTTACGACTACTACTACTGCTACGACTGATAATAATAATAATAATAATAATAATGATGATGATGACGATGATGATGTGTTACTTTATTCAACACTGTACGGAGGATTCTCTTTTTGTAGAAGATGAAAGGAAATCACTTCAATTCAATTCAGTTCACTTCATGTCTTGCTTAAGGACACTTGAGCAATACAGAGGTTTGCAGATATAGTGGCACTGAACGTTGGACAGACAGATAGACAGACAGACAGACAGACAGATAGATAGATAGATAGATAGATAGATAGATAGATAGATAGATAGATAGATAGATAGATAGATAGATAGATAGATAGATAGATAGATAGATAGATAGATAGATAGATAGATAGATAGATAGATAGATAGATAGAAATGTGGATGGATGGACAGATAGACAGATATATAGATAGATAGTGAGGTGAATTAAAAGATTGCAGTTCTTTCCATGCAGTTAAGTTTTTGCATTGTTCCACAGTGTCACCAAGTATCACTGGTAAGTCTTACGTCATTAAAAGAGTAATTGAATAGGAGGCCACATTAAGAAAAGCAAGTGATAATGAAACCACCAATTTACTATTTATAATTTACATTTGTTGCTTGGCAGATAAACAACAGTATGACCGCATGATAGTCATTATTTTCCATTGGTTGAAGTTTTTGTTTTCAAAGATAATTACAGGGTCTTTCTGCGAGTAAATGTCTGATGGGTTTAACTGTGTCGTGATATACTGGAGGTTGTGTGACTTCCACCCACCCCCAGTCAGTCTGCCGTGCATCATATTGTTTTTCTTTAGGCTGCTCCATGGTGATTAGGCCCTGTGGGTTTTGACCCCCCTTAAAGAAGACTGACAGGTGTCTTCAGGGATGGTGGATGGTGGGAGTGGGAGGTTCGCCCATGCACAGTTCAAAGTTAAGTGGCAATAGACAAACTTTTCAACCCCCCCCCCCCCCCAGGGTTTCCAAGGGGTATTAATGTTTGCGCCGCTGTCGCAAAGACAACCGGATTGCTTTCCGCTTTCCTCAGAGCACATCTCTGTGAAGAAATGATCAACACCACTCTGGAAATAAGAGAGAAGAAAGAAGAGATAAATTGTGTGTGTGTGTGTGTGTCCGCGAATAATCTCGCAAACTACTGGACCTGTCAGCCTAAAGTTTTTGTGCAAAGTTATGACTGTACGATGAAAAACCTCTCGTGGTTGTGAGTAAAAAAAAAATTGTTCTCGCTATCGCCGCTCCCTCTCTTCATTCACTCTCTAGCTCGCTCGACCAATGCTGCTCTGTCGCTGCCCGAGCTGAGTCAACCGTGCGCATGCGCACCTCTTTTGGTTCCGCAATGACGCACTTCCTTTGTGCTGTAAATCGATCCTTCATTTTCCCACGAGATTTTTTTTTAATTATTCTTTATTTTAAACTGTCAGCATACATAATAACAAAAGCAGACAACAGAATCAAATGAATAATGGATATAATACAATGATGATCTGTATCAAACAGAAACAAAGAAAAAACACATCTCGGATGGACAGAAACAAAATCTCGCGAGATCGTAGCCGGTGGCAGACTGGCTACGATCTCGCCATGTGTGATTGCACAGTGAAAGCGAGGCTTATAGGGAACCAGTCTGAATGCCGATGCTTTCATTCTATAGTCATTACGCTGTGCAACCAGCATGCACTTCATAATGATAAGTTAAAGCAAAAAAAATGTGTTATTTCAACTTTTATGAGGGTGAGTTGCTGTAAGAGGAAGTGAATTCAATAAAAGAAAACATAAAGACACACTACACAAAAATTAAAAAATTAAAAAAAATTCAGCTGAAAACAAATAATGCTGTCGGACCGTGAGAACAGTAATCGGCAAGTTGAACTTTGTGTAGTTTATGTGACGCCATCTTTTCAATTAACCGCCGATAAAGTTATCACACGTCACTGAATAATAGATCACATTCAGAGAGCCGCATATTTGCCAAAGATGGCTGACATAGTCGACAAAAAAACAAAAAAACAAAACAAAAAATAAAACAAAAATATTCAAGCGCGCGGTGGTGGCCACGTTTCGGTACAATGGGCCGCAATGCTGTGTTGTGAGCGAGGCCCTCGCCATATGCAGCCTGCAGAAAGTCGGCGATGACGGAGTAAACAGTTTGCTCCCGTGAACAGCTCGATGCCAATCAGCAATTAATGAGGCGATGCTGGAGCCACCGGCTGAGAGAAGTTAAACTGAGCTGAATTAAGAAGCAATATCATCCCTCACGCAGGTGCTCGCCAAACGAATAACTGCTTTAATTACTGTTATTCAATCATTTGCTTTTTCTTTTTTTTTTTTTTACCTCTACCACTTCCAAACACAGCTCGGGCGTTATCTGCTGTTCTTGTCAATTTACAGATGTGTGTAACCGCCATGCTCCCTCCCTGCGTGCTGTACTACACTAATGCGTACACGGCCCCGTGGAAGACAAAAGGAAACAGAAGAGGAGAGATTTGGGTTTGCCTTATGCAGTGTGAGGGAGGAGAGAAGGGAGGCTGCAAGGTGTACTTGCAGTGTCCTCCTGGTTGAACAGGTCCTAATCTTGGTTTGCAGTTCTCGGGGTGGAGAGGTGTGTAGGTGCCCTCTGATGGGAAACATCTGTGTGTGATGGGGGGGGGGGTGGGCGTCTTTGCACCTGCTTCAGCACACTGTGCCACAATGCTTATTATTATTTCCTGCCGGAGGTGTTTCACCCTGTTTTGGGCGACCACATGTTGTGGATGTGGACAGCGTATTACCTCCGTCACCTTCAACACGCCAGTGGCCTTCTACAACTTTCTCTCCTGACTTACACGGTAAAGTGTGTCTGTGTAAAGGACAATGGCGAGGTCTCTTTCGACAGCTTTTGTTTTTCATGACAGGTTCCTGTGAAGGTCACTCATCAAATGTTCCCTGAAGCAGCAAATACCACACCGAAAACCCATTTCTGTCCAGTTCAGGGCAGGTGCTGTGTATTTTCTCAGAGATGTGCATGGCCTTGCATGTTGCTCCCGTATTAATATCTGACAGGAAACACCACGTTTGACTCTCTTTAAGTTCAAACTTTGTATGTTTGCTGTGCCAAAACTCGTCACGGGTGGCCAATAAATAAATAGATGTGTGTGTGTGTGTGTGTGTGTGTGTGTGTGTGTGTGTGTGTACACGTTTCGGCGGCACAGTGGTGCAGTGGTTGGCGCGGTCGCCTCACAGCTAGAAGGTCCTGGGTTCGAGATCCAAGGTTGGCATGATCCAACCTTGGGGGTCGTCCCGGGTCGTCCTCTGTGTGGAGTTTGCATGTTCTCCCCGTGTCTGCGTGGGTTTCCTCCGGGTGCTCCAGTTTCCTCCCACAGTCCGTGCACCATGTAGGTCAGGTGAATCGGCCATACTAAAGCGTGTGTGCGTGCGTGTGTGTGTGTGTGTGTGTGTGTGTGTGTGTGTGTGTGTGTGTGTGTGTGTGTGTGTGTGTGTGTGTGTGTGTGTGTGTGTGTGTGTGTGTGTGTGTGCACTGTGATGGCCTGGTGGCCTGTCCAGGGTGTCTCCCCGCCTGCTGCCCAATGACTGCTGGGATATGCTCCAGCATCCCCACGACCCTGAGAGCAGGGGATGGATGCGGTTGGATGGATGATGGATGGATGGATGAATATCAATTTCTGTCACCGTATTAGAAAGTGGTGCGCGCCAATACACCATTTTTATTCTACTACTGTGCAGTGAGTCTTAATACTGGTACTATATCACTATATAAGGCCACAGCTGCTGAGAGCGAGAGGGAGAGAGAGAGAGTGAGAGGGAAAGAGAGAGAGAGAGAGAGAGAGAGAGAGAGAGAGAGAGAGAGAGAGAGAGAGAGAGAGAGAGAGAGAGAGAGAGAGAGTGCGCGAGCAAACAGTCACCAATATAAAAACAGTGACATATCAAGATGTAGTCTCCAGCATCATACAGTATTAACCCTGATCTAATCGAAAGCTCCTATTTTCACCTCCCATTTCTCACTTATAAATGATATACAATAGAACGTGAAGAAGGAGATGGGGGCAAAGCGGGGGTTGAACTCATCTGTGTTATGGCGGCATGGGTCCCGGAGGTCTTTTTATCGTCTTAAAACAGAAATAGAGCAGGCGGAGGGGCAGAACAATTAGCGAGGTGGGACTCGTGTGGATTGACATAAAACAAACGAGGTGAGAGTCTGAGGAAGGATCTCTCTCTCCCTCTCTCTCTCTCTCTCTCTCTCTCTCTCTCTCTCTGCAGAGCTGCGCACCGACGGGCGCCATTCCCCCGGGACGACAAATAGAGACGTTCCCGTTCCAGAGGGACACAGTCTCCCTTTTCATGTCGCTACGCAAGAGGCGTAGGAAAGAAGGAATTAGGAAGCAGGGATCTGAGGATGTGGAATGACTCGCCATATTATCTTTTAAAGGAAATGACTTGTGTTTTTTTGTATTTACTTTAAAAGGGGAAAAAAAGCTAATCATTTTGAACGACTTTTATAATTTTGAATGACTTTATTTCCTTTTGAAGGTAATGAGATGAGTCATTTCGAACAACTCGTATCATTTTGAGTGGCCCGTATAGCTACTGACTTCCAGTTTCTACTGCAGCGGTCATACCAGTTTCCTGTTTGTTGGCGTGTGCTACTGACAATGGCATATTTTTCGCGATGCCTGCAAGACTTAGCATGGATAAATGTCAGCGACATGCACAGAATTGTCGACAAACTTTCCTGCACCTGCCAGCAAACGGGTGAAAAAGTTAAAGTTGTACAAATCAAGTCGACAATTCTGTGCATGTGGTTGACATTATCCATGCTAAATCCTGCAGGCAGTGGACTACAGTTATGCACAGAGCCGACTGTCTTGCGTTGAAATGGGACCTGACGGAGGGGTTTGTGCATTGATTGGGAGGAAGCAGAGTTGGGTGCTAGTGAAGACCGTTTATTGTTGCGTTTGTTGGGGAACCCTTGAAGTTAAACACTCTTTATTGCCTGACCTGTGCAGTGGTACATAGTATAAATTTAGGTCCACTCCCCCTGTTATTTCCAACATTTATCTGCCAACTTCAGATATACCTCATCTGATAAGCACCAACACTTGATTAATACCATCTGGATCAATTCCTTTCACTCTGCCCTCAGCTGGAGGCCCAGTTGAGTACTGCAGCTCTCTGTGCCATCAGCTCAGGGCCCGGACTGCCGGGGCCACACTTGGCCTTCTGCCCAATAAACACAACATCCCAGGTGTCTCCACTCCCCCAACCCCCATAGAGCCCCCCTCCTCCGGGCACGCCCCGTTACCGGTGTTCCCTCAGTGCAGACAAAGCAGTCTAACTCCTTGATCCCCCACAGGAATACCTCTCTCTCTCTCAGCGTACAAATGATATTCTGTTGCTGATGACTTGACAATGTTCCTCCACTGAGGAGCACACGCCTCCTTGTGTGATCCGCAGACAATACCTTCCCCTGTAGTCGTCAATGGTGCCTGTTCTGTTCCGCCGGTCTTGTCAGCGACTTTCTTTCTCAGACATTTCTGTTGTTTTCCTCCATTGTCTGCCGTGAATCTGGAGAACAGGCATTTGTTCTCCTCTCCACTTAGAACCATTCATTTGACTTTTTTTATTTTTATTTTTTGCTTTGCATTCTTTTTTTTTTTCTTTTGGTTTTTGTTTTGTTACTCAACCACTGGATTTTTATGGCATAAACACTATCCTGATCCTGGGAAAATGTTGTCTTTGTTTCATGCAAATAACACCGTTCTTCACGGTTGCATACTTTGATGGGTCAGTATGTAGATTTACTGGCTAGTCTCCACAATGACGCTTGTAACAAAATCACACCAATGTAAAACAAACACAGAAATACTCCTGACTTAAGTTTAGTGCTTGTCGCAAACAAAAAGTCTGAAAAACATGATGAATGTGTGTAATGTGGATTTAAAACCACAAGATAAATATGACTTTGAATCGGGGGAGGCAGAGATATAGATTTTTCTGTGCAAATAAGTATTGTGCATCATGGTGAAGATTTGATCTAAAAAGATCTGACAGTTTCCCCTTAAATTCATTTGAACACTTGAGTATGAAAAGAGACAGGGAATAAGAGGACCCACCAGCTAACTGCCTAGTTGCAAAAGAGTTGGCATAGTAACCAATAAGCCGAGTCAAGCCAGCTCGATTTATTTTTAAAGATTTTACATGATCCAATACTGACCAAAGGGCTGCACGCTGAAAAGGAATCAAAACCAGGCAATAAAAAAGACGTTTTCTGTAAAAATATGGAAATTTAAGCAAGACAAACAAGATGATCGGGGGAGTCAGCCAGTAAAGAATAAAGGTGAGCACATTACACATTTTTGACTTTATATCACTTTCTTAAAGTGACCTGAGATTCAGCTGCAAACATGGCTTCAGGTGATGCTGCTCCTCTGAATGGGAGTCAGGGTTGTGCTCTCCGGGCATGTTGGCAGTCCTTAGGGTGGTTTTACCGAGGGATTAGGTTTCTGTCGTGGTTCATACCTGTTGGCACTACCCAGATGAGGGTTTTTTTTGTTTTGTTTTGTTTTGTTTTTTGTTTTTTGGCTGTCAAAACTCAAACACTTTGGATCCAAAGCAAAAGTTTCTACCAGCAGAGCAGCCTGATGATGCAAGGCTTTGTCTCTCGGTGACGTCGCAGAATTGAAGCCTTTGTTCTCTGGCTCCTGGCTGAAGGCCAGAGGTATTCATGAATCACACATTAATCGAAATGTCTCACATTTTAGGAATAGCACCTTCCCAGATACTCTCAAGGATAAGCTCTTTTGAGATGGTTTTAATCAGCTATGTATCCTTAAAGTAAGCGATGTAAAGTAACAGCACTGTGCATTTGTCTGAGTGTCCCACAAGGATAATGATGATAGTACATTTCACTTGTAATGTACTTTTCATGCAGTGCTGAAAATGTTACAGAGGGAAAAACAAGGCAATAAAATCATGTTAACTACAGATGGAAGAAAGAATAAAATACAAGGCGGAACGTTAGAAGAATGAGATATGTTTGAGGTTCTTTGAAGTGGACAGGAAACTGGTTCTAAAAGCGGTGAGCAACACACAATAAACAATCAGAGTAAAAATCAGAACGATTAACCGTCGGAGATGCAAAGGGGTGCTGTAGCGTCCCCTAGGATGATCATGGCAAAACAAAACAAATTCTAAAAGCTATATTATTTTCATTGGAATTCTTTTTTTTCAGTCAGTGTCCAGTAAATATCAAGCCTAAGGAGACAAGGTAACAAGTTGTGTATTAGTATGTGGGGTGCTCATCACTTGGCAAAAGGGCAACATTACTGAGTTTATCATGCTAGCTGCTGTTAGCCAAATATGGTCTCACAGTACAGCAGCAAAAAAGTAAGTTTACCTGACACTCATAATGGAGCGTTTCTTAGTCCCTTCTCTTTCCAAGTCTATGTGTCAAAGCTTGATCAACTGACGGCTGTGAGAGCTGGTGTTGGATCGGCTGAGGGAGCCTGGTCTGCTGTGTCCGGTGGGCCCAAGGACCACGGCCCCTGCCCGGAGCTGCTCCTAAGAGGAAACATCGAGGGCGGTCTGACAGGACCGGGAAGCTGGGCAGACTAAGCTAACTGCTAGCCCATGCAGACCGGAAGTCATCCTAGCTGGCGTTCGTTCCCGTGGACAGTGATTTTATGTTTCGTTTGGATATATGTGTTTAGTTTGGATATGTGTGTTCTAGCAGTTCTTGTAGTTTTTGGATATGTATTTTTGTCTTTGTGTTACGCTGCTGTGGGCTGGGGTAAGTGATATTTCGTGAAATGACAAAGTGTTTCTGATTCCTGATGGAAACGAGAGGAAGTATGCTGCTTTGTTAATTAGTACAGCTGAACTTTACATGGATTGCATGCAGGATTTGAGTGTCTGTGAATGTACCAGAGTTAATGAGCTAGCTGCTGTCTGTATCATTGCTGTGTGAACGTTCAAATTTAGTGATGTGTTTGTTATATGTGGACAGTAACATTGCCTTGTGTATTTGTGTTTTTACAGATTTGGAGCCATGCTTCAGGTGAACCCTTGAAGAATAACCGAGCATCCACACAGCATTGTGGCAAGGAAAAAATCTCTGGTGCTGCCAAAGTAAGAAACAGAACGAGGCTCAGAAGTTTGCACAAAGAAGTAATTTGTCTTAGTTGTTTCTGATTGTACTCAAACAACTAAGATTAGTGGTGCTGCTTAAATTCCCAAAGTGTAGAATCCATGAGGGATGAAGCGCATCTCTCTATCCATATTAAGGAATATCTCAATTCTAATAAAACATGTAAAACATGTGATGTTTTCAGACCTTCATCAGGCGTTGACTCACAGTGAACAGACATTATAAATGTAATGCACCAAGACAATGGCAAACCATGTCAACAGGTGTGGTTGGTTGGCTTCCTGGGTGGTTTCTCTCAGAAAATCCCAATACACAGAGGAGATGCTCCCCCATGGTTCACAGTCTCGCCATGGGGGAAAGGCCTGTCGATATATTTGCTGAGTTGTACATCATTGTTCCATTCAATCCAATTAGCTGTGTCGCCTTAAAAAGTGACACCCACTATAACACCCATCCTTTGTCTCTGTTGGCTGCTCCTTTCACATTCTCCATTCATTTACAACAAGTGCAGAAACTGGATAATTAGATGTAAAATAACTGCTAAATACCTCCTAACCAAGCAGGGGAGGAAGCGTCTTGCAGCGTCTGGATTCCACATTTTCACCTGTTTTACTGTTTACGCCCAGTGGACTAATTGATCCACAGGACGTGTTGATACCACTGCTAGTTGAGTATCAGCGATCAGCAGAGTAATCGGTCCACAGGAGGTGAGGAGCGAGTCAGGGCTGCGGCAGGGCCTCTGTTGTGCAACCATGCTGAGAGAACAGTGCCATTACATTATGGCTCCCACAAACAAAACAGAGACAGGGGCTCCTTGTTTAACCAAACCATCACTTTGCTCCAAAGCTGAGATGAGACTCAGAAACCCGTGGAGAGAAGGAGGAGCTGTGTGAGGAGTTACTCAAACATTTACAAAGCCAATATCTCCACTAAATCAAGCAGGATGCCTCATATTTGCATTTGGACCCCCCCTCCACCACCACACACACACACACACACACACACCCTCCACCTCCGCCCCCCAAAAAATGATTACGTGCCATCTGGATAAAAAACAAAAAGAAGGAAGATAACATTATGGCATCCATTCTGTATCTCAGTCAGTTTATTCATTAAGTATATTGGGTTTTAGATGAAACGTTATTAAATGGAAGTTTGCTGATGATGAAGAAATGTTCTGCAGGTATCGTTAGAGGGGATTGCAAGGATTTAAAAATGACAAAGGACCATTAACCGTACAGTCCCACAGAGCGGTCACATCTGACAGGAGAGCATGTTCATGTCTACGTACAAAACACTATTTGAAGTGTTACGGACGTCAGATAAAGCTGAAATTCTGAAGGTCGTAGTTTTTGTGGAATCTACTGACACCCGCGGTGATACAGGTAACTGTAATGGTGCATAATCACAACAAATCCATGAAGTCAAGCAAGATTTTTTTTCATAAATCAAATTTAGTGTATTTGCTCATATGTGTGAAAAACACAATAATATTATCAAATGACCAAAAAAAAAGACAGTCAGGAGAAAAGAAACTCCTGCTATTTAAAATGAAGCTCCGGGCATTCTAAGAAGCATTTAACCTCTACACACTAAAGCATACACACACTCACGTACACACACACACACACACACACACACACACACACACACACACACACACACACACACACACACACACACACGATGAGAAGACAACTAAAGTGGATAAGACACAGCCTGCATCTTGGGTCTTGTCTGGTGTGGTAGACCCTGCATCAATCGATCTGGTCCTGCGTGCCTGTTCCTGTGTTGCTTTGATCAGAGCCTCTGTGCTGTCCTTCAGTCCAGCCTTTTCTAGCCACTGGTAGGATTTCTCGATATCAGCTATGGCTTCTACCTGTCGATGGTACATCCCATGGAGGGGCTTGACCTTCCATGATACCTCCCTTCTTCTTCCTCCACACTGTCTGTCTTCTGCTGCCTGAGGTCCTCACTCAGCAGTTCATCCTGGGGGACCCTCTTTCTGATGTACTCCTGGGTGTTCCTTGTTTCATCCTGGATAGTGGCCCTGACACTCACTAACCTCGGCCCCCCATCTTTTCGCTTATTGTACAGTCTCAGGCTGCTGGACTTCGGGTGGAACACTCCGTGCATTGTGAGGAGTTTCCGTGTCCTGATATCTGTGGCCTTTATCTCCTCCTTTGGCCAGCCTATTATTCCAGCTAGGTAGCAGATGACTGGTAGAGCACATGTGTTGATTATTTGGATCGTATTCTTCCAATTGAGCTGGCTCCTTAGGACCTGCCTCACTTTCTGGAGGTATTTGGCTGTAGCTGGCCTCCTTGCTGCCTCATCGTGTTGGGGAATACCTAGGTACTTGCAACTGTCCTGTATGTCTGCTATCCTGCCATCTGGTAATCCAAACCCTTCAGTCCTCACCACCTTTCCTCTTTTTGCCACCATCCAACTGCATTTGTCCAGTCTGAGGGACATCAAAATGCCGTCGCTGTAGATCCTGGTGAGGTGGATCAGCGAGTCAATGCCTCACCCATTCCTGGCATACAGCTGGATGTCCTCCATGTATAGAAGGCGGCTGATGGTAACGCCGCTGCTAAACCTGTATCCATATCCACTCTTTGTGATGATCTGACTGAGGGGGTTCAGGCCTATGAAGAACAGCAGTGGGGACAGTACATCACCTTGGTATATACCACATTTAATGGTTATCTGTGTGATTGTATTTAGTTGGACGATATTTTTGTTTTCCACTGCTGCATTGAGTTCTTGATGAAGGCTATTAGTGCCCTGTGTATATATATACATACTCCAGTGAGTCAAGTAAATTCTTTATGAGGCAGTACAAGCCTGTTTCATGCCATAAGCAATCATCAGCTGTCAATAAAGCTACGCGGGAAAGACCATACCTTTTACTGTCTCGTCATGCACATCACGTGCACAATGTCCAATGAGAAAGGGAGAGGTGCGACATTCAGAAACTCAAAAACATGTGATCGCTATTGGTCCAATGGGGGGGGGGGGTATTTGTCTATTGTCATGATTTATTTATAATTACAAAATAGGTGCTTATATCTACGTCTGCAACTGCTGGCCAATTCATTCCTGTTATGCAACGTGGACATTTCTGGTTTGCAAATGATAAAATATTTTTCAGTTGGACAAAGATTGGACATTTTACTACTGGTTGAATATGCTTTGTTTTTTGAGAGGCTTTTCCAGGTGGTTGAATAATGTTTCTGTTCGCCAATGACCAAATATAACGGCTTAAAGATGTTACATTCTGTAAACGGTTGTTTCTAAAGCTAAACTTGTGTGCATTAAACCTCTTTTTGAATGTTCCCTCTGTTAGACTGATGTATGTCTCTATTTTGCTGTTGTCATTTCTCATCCCCGTAGCTTGGTAGATAACTTCTTTCGTCTGGCATTTTCTTTCAAGGGGGCATGAGTCGTTCACATGGCAGTTGTAGTTGGGGGAGTCCGGTTGTGATGAAGCTGTCTTTGATTTGTTCATGATTCTTGTGTTGTGGGACGATATTATGTGTTGAATGTTAGGCATGCAGCTGTAACTAATTTTGATGGTGTTGCTATTGAATATCTTCCTCAGTTGATGGTCCGGGGTAAAGCACTTATCCAAAAGCACAAAAAAAAAACTGCTTACCGATGTTTGTGGCCACGGTGTCACTGTAGGGTGGGTTGTACCAGGTGATGTTTTGTTTTCTGCTACGTTTGTTGATTTTCTGGCAGTCAGTGTTTAATGGTGGGTTGTACTTGAGCTTAAAATTGTAGCCGCTCTTTTGTAATGCATCTTGGTATGGGGGTGTAGCTTCATTGAAGATGGACTCATTAGATGATAATTTTGAGAATTTTCTATTAATGCTTTCTGGGATGTTCTTCAAGATGGAGGGTGGGTGGTTGCTTTCTCTATGGACATACTGCAGCGTGTTGTTGGGCTTAATGTACAGCTTGTATGTGCCATTCATAAGGTCCATTGAGATGTCCAGAAAGTCAATTTGTTTTTTGTTTGTTTTGATTATGATTTTTAGGCCATTGTTTGAGAATATTTTGCATACTGTTTTCTTAATTTTCTCGACCTCTCTTAGTGTTTTGCTGCAAATTGCTAGCTCATCGTCCGACATTAATGTCTAGGTCTTGTAATTGAGATAAAACACACACACACACACACACACAGCAATCATTTACAAATAACAAATGCTGAATGTTTAAATGATAGCATCTTCAAAGGTTTTAGACATGAAAATTTCAGTTTTATTACTGAAATGGTCTGATTTAAAACACAATGATGCCTTAGATGTTACACTGATCCAAAAAGTCGTATTGATAAAATCCTTTACATTTAGACATATTTACATTTAGACATATATTTAGACAGTTGAATTGATAAAATCCTTTACATTTAGACAGCTAGGAGATCAATTTAAACAGTAGACATTGTACATAAAAGTGTATGTGATAACTTGCCACAATATCGGCATGCTGTTCAGTTGCACTAATGATGATGTCAGACAACAAACAAGTGAGCACCATGGATCAACACAAAGAAGCGGTATGGAATTAACTTTTTCTTCCTTTTAAAAAATTGTGTTCTTCATAAACTACATTAGCAAAAGAAGAAATGTTGATGTTACCAGACAAATTAGCATTAGCTTCACCAGGCCTCTGCCATCTTCCATGGGTAACAGGATGTTACATTCACCCATTATCTGAACCAATTATCCTGCTCTCAGGGTCGCGGGATGCTGCAGCCTATTCCAGCAGTCATTGGGCGGAAGGCGGGGAGACACCCTGGACAGGCCGCCAGGCCATCACAGGGCCGACATACACACAAACATTCATACCTAAGGACAATTTAGTATGGCCGATTCACCTGACCTACATGTGTTTGGGCTGTGGGAGGAAACCCACGCAGACACGGGGAGAACATGCAAACTCCACACAAAGGATGACCTGGGATGATCCCCAAAGTTGGACAACCCCGAAATTCGAACCCAGGACCTTCTTGCTGTGAGGCGACAGCTCTAACCACTCGGCCACCATGCCACCCAGAAAACGTATCACTTCCCATGCGACTCAACATTTCCCTGCCAGTGTGCTTGTCAAGGCCCCAGCATTTCTCTCCTCCCAGATGCCTGTGGAAGGGGGTCCCTTGGTGCAAGAAGGTCAGTAGAGAAGCTCCTCATTGACATCCATTCATTTTGGGTTGTCTTCGATTAAAAAAATTAAATAAATAAAGGTACTTCAGAAACGTTACATCTTGTCACACGCTCTTGCCGTCATCTAGAGAAAATGAACAGTCTACCATTTTATTTACAACCTTCAAAATAACTTCACAGCTTCAAAATAAGCGTTTTTCCTCATCAGTACAAATATGACGTCATCAATCTGCGCGAGAGGCTTGGCTCAACCACACACTTGCACTGTCTTATGCGTTTCCAGCATCGAACCGTTGCATAAAACTCAAGTTCAACAGTTTCAAGTGATTTGCATATGAGAAGCCCATCGGGGAGTCAAACATGAGCGCCCTGCCATTGAAAATAGCGGCGTCGCTGTGTCCAGTTCTATTTCACGGTCAGTAGTGCGCACCAGCACACCAGAGGTTGTAACAGGCAGCAGCGAAGGTCTCAGGTTATGCTGAATGTGTCGTTGTATCTCGTATAGCCCGATTACATAAACAACAATTAAAAAGTTAATATTTATCAGAAAAAGCTATCACATGGAGTTTTGCCTTATGACTGCGGAGTCTGCTCACCTTTATATCCAGGATAATTAATTGTGCACCACTGGGTACTGTTGAACACACTGCACATTTATAATAAAATTCAATGTAAAACTGGTTTTCCAGAAAACAGGGAAAAAATTTTTTTAGAGTTTAGCAAAGATCTTAATTCACTATATTGTCATCAGCCAGTGCGTAAATTAGTAAATCATGATTTCAGGTGGATAAGAGAAACGCTGTCAGTGTAAACTTTCTGAAGGCTGCATCTATAACTCAGATGGTAACAAAGGAGCTTCACTAGAAGACAGACGAGTGCAGGAGTCTGTACGTTTTGCTGTGTTATTTGCTGCTTTAACGCAACACATTTGGCGAGAACCCCATTGGTACGTATGGCATCCTTTCGACAGGACAACAAAATATTTTACCATCTTCAGTTTTATCATTTAGCTTCTGTGAATCAGAATCATTTAAACTGCCAAGTATAATAAGTATAGATGATATTTAGAGCTTACAGCACATACTGACACACATATTACAGAAGAAACTTGACCGATGACACAAATATCTAACGCATCATTTAAACATGTTATGTGCATTATGTGCATCTAGGCAGCATGCTAGGCAGTATGGCAGTAAGGTGTAGGGGACGTGTGGCGTGTTTGGAGCAGATCATGGCGGAGAAGTTATTCAGCTGAGCAGTAAACTGTGCAGGACAAACAGTTTGTGAATTCGGCGTTCACATACTGTAGCATAATGATGCTCTCCTTCACAACATGGCGGCTGTGATGAGAGAGAGCTGGAACAAAAAGACATCTATTAGGCTAGTAATTGCTGCACGATTAGCAGACGTGCTGTATTTGGCATGGCTTTAGGTTTTTCTGCAGAGTTTGGAAGAAATACACCTACTGGTGCCTCCTGATACAATAGAGCTGCCTCGACGGCCATACATCCTGCATGTCTTCTTCCCTCTCTCTCTCTCTCTCTCTCTCTCTCTCTCTCTCTCTCTCTCTCTCTCTCTCTCCACCCACCCCCGTGGGTCTCTGCCTCTATCAATCCTTCCCCCTCCTCTGCCTGTCTGGACTGGGACCAGCTGGCTTCATTAGGGGCCTCCTCCATTCCAGATCGCCTGTTTTTGTCTGTTGCACATTTTTTTGACTGTTTTATCTTAAGCGCTGTCCATCCCGGACCCTCATGCATATTTTCTTGGCGTTTCTGCAGCCACACAACTGGCTTCTAATGAAACAATTCATGTGTCCATTGTACAGCTTTTTTTCTTTTTTTTTTAATTAATCTTTGTGTCTGCCTCCTCTTTTTTCGTTTGGATCCTCATTGTTTGCAGTCGCAGAGAGTGAATGGATTTTAATGGCTTGAGAGAGAGAGAGCCGTTGTTGGATTTTTGGGCAGTAGTTTCAAAGGATATTCTAACTCAAAGCGGTACCTACACAGTATCAACTTTTATTTCATTTATCATCAATGGATTATGTATGAATCAATCTCATGATTGCTATGTTCAAATGAATTGGTGAGCCGTTTCTGTCCAATAGGCCTGACACTAATATACCTTAACTTTTACTCCAAGAATGAAAAACATGGAAATACGTATTTTAGGTCACTTTCCTGACATCTTCTCTCACTCAGTGATTCAGTGACTTGCCTTTTCTTCGTCCAGTTTGTCTTCATGCAGTTTAGCACCAGTGGCCTCAGACCACAGATGGTTCATTTGATGGTGTTTCAGTTTTCAGATGATGGTATGGTTGATCTGCAGATGGTGGTGGAAAAGACCTTGAAAGTAGCCAGGAAAGAAACAGAGCATATCAAGTCTCTACACTAGACCTATGACATAAGATCTCATTGTATGATTTTATGGCATCTCTTTGTGAAAATCTGGAAAATAATTATTGACACTAATTTGTGAAAAGCTGCCTTATAAAACCAACAGTGACATTTTGGAGTGATTTAATGTGATCAATCTGTAAGATTTTAGTAATTCTATGCACTGAGATTTCCCAATTCAACCCACCTAAATCCCAAATAAGGCTAGGGTTATATTCTAAAGCATATTTGTATTTTTTAAAGATCGCACATCTCCTGTATTTTTATTTCTTTATCTATTTTTCCATGTTCTATACATACAGACTGGTCTGAAATTGGAGTATGGACCAGTTGCCTGCTGGGATTAAATTTCATGTAATAGTCACAAAACCATCAGCAAATTACCACCTTTGCTACCAAATTACCACACTGGGAACCAGGGGGGGAACTGTGGAGTGTGTTGTTATTCTAGTCAAATTAAAGAAATGAACACATCCAAGCCTTCGTTTATACCCATTTAGTCTGTTTTTTGTTTTGTTTTTTTGTTTTTTGTAGATTTGCTTGAACCAAACTTAAGTCGGTTTGGGTTGGCTTGCATGAACAAGTAAAAACGAAACCAGGAATAATCTTCTCATACCTTGTTGATGGACAGACAAGCCAGCCATAGAGTATCGCTATGTTATTCGTTTTTGTTGCTTCTTGCATGAGGTCGCTTGGTGGAATGATTCAATCTGATGCTTTATTTATGGTATGCCATTATTTATTTATTTGATTATTTTGTAAATTATTGATCTATTGAATTATTAATTCTTCTTCATGACTTCCCCTGCATTATTTATGACTTAATTTGAGATTATTGCATCGAGATGCCACATTGTTGTGATGTTGAGTCGCCTTTTCACATCACGTCAGACAAGGATATTAAGTCTAGCTCTGGGGCTATTTTCATGTTGAGCTGAGAGAAGAAGAAAAATTATCTTGAAAGGATGGTATTAACATGCAAACTGTCTTCTCACCTGAAATGGAATTAGCTGCATGGGAAACACTGGATCACACTTGGATAATAAAGCTAAACAATGAGCTAAACATCTACCGCTGTCAATACATTTCAGTTTCTCTCTACCCAGGAAGGAATTATTTGGAAAATTTACAGTATTGGTATTTCCTTTTCCAGATGCCAATCAGTAGAAAACATGAAGTGAAAGTTTTGTGTAACATGTCTTTTTAGTTCTACTGTCTAAAGCCTAAAAGATAGGTAAACATACCAATAATTGGATAAATGAAAGACCAGATTTGTCTAAACCAGGCGTGGTTGTATATACACATCCAGGATTGATGCATAATGGAGGGTATTTGTCTTAACCACCATACTAAATCTCCTTCCCTCTAACACAGGCCTCTGTTTATTAAATATGAGTGATGAAATCCTTGATGACCTTATGAATTGTTCACATTAACACTCTGCTAGATTGTAAAACAAGTTTAGTCGAAATATAAATTCAGTTCATCTGCATTTGGTGCAGCAGGATGCGAGGATATAGAAAGTGCACAGCAGACATTTGATCCACATGTGGAAGACAGCAGAAGGAGAGAGACATGGAGATGAGTAGAGTAGGCCTTTACTGTGTTCTCTGTGTACCGCACTGCATGTGTGGAATACAGTACTGAGTTGTGTACCATGTTATACACAGTATGGTGTTGGTATGTGTACAGTACTGTGGAGCACAGTTTGCAGTACTTTGTTGTGTACAGTTTTTGTGTACAGTACTGTGTTGTATACAGTAAAGTGTTGGTCTGTGTGCAGTACATAGTGTACGGTACAGTGTTGATTTGTGTACAGTACTGTATTTTGTAAAGTACTATATTGTGTTCTGTCTTGCACACAGTGAAGTGTTGTGTTAAGTGTTGTGTTATTCTGTGCCCAGTACTGTTGCGTATCGTGCTGCATTTCTTGTGTACTGTGTTGTAATACAGTTTTGATCTGTGTACAGTAAGGTGTTGTATAGCGTACAGCACAATGTCATGTACAGTACAGTGTAAGCCTGTGTACATGTGTGCAATACAGTAAGGTATTGTGTAGAGAGGTGAGTTTGACCTGTGAATGCTGTAAAATTAGCATCTTGTAATTTGAATGATCCATGATGGTAAAATTATTTCTCTGTTGTACAGACTTCAAATAACACTACATGAGGCTGTGAGAAAATAGTTCAAATTAAATGTTGACTTTGAGTTGATCAGTAATATTTTTTTTGCTATTCATATAGGTGGAAATAAGTCAAAATAATGAATGCTCCATTGCATTATCGATCAGTTTAATTAAAGAAGTAGGCCATTTATTAGCCATGTGTACACAGTATCAACATGGATAACCAAATCTCTGTGTAAGGAGGAAATATTGCAAGTTTCCTTTGGGACCTTGTTTAAAAGCCTTGTGTTTCGCTATGTACATTATTGACAGTTCACTTCATATCAGTCGACATCTCCTAAGCGTGGCACGGCGGATCAAGAGCGATGTGTTATCTGAGTTGGAAGTGGTAAACTAAAGAAACCTGTCATGTTCCATTCATAGGGAGGAGGTCTGTGCGTCACTGTCTGATTTATGTGCCGCAGAGATAACAGTCCCATGACGGCACACTGCAGTGACACAATATTCCTCTTCATCATCCTAGCGACACAGATAATAACTGTTTATGCGAAAACCATTTCAAACTGGCATCATGCTCTTATGTCCCACCGAATACAATCTTGTCTCGTACAGTATGTCAGATGTTAACAACATGTCAGAGTCTGGCGATGATGCTGTGGTCTTTATCTGGTTTCACCAGAGAAATCCAACACTACCACTTCTTTTTTCTTTTATTCTAGGTTTGATCCCACGACTACAGAAGTCCCCTACAGAGTCTTCCTGAAGCAGTCGATGGTAAATTGGAGAGTTTCACTTCTAAAAAAAAAAAAAAAGGACAACCATTGGAATTACATTGGGTGCAGTGATGTTGTTGAGGGTAAACTCACCTAAATGCAGTTTACCCACCTTTTTATTTGCAGAATATAGTTTAGCCACTTTTTTTTTAAACCCCCCCCTTTTTTTTTTCTCCCCAATTGTACTTGGCCAATTACACCACTCTTCCAAGCCATCCCGGTCGCTGCTCCATCCCCTCTGCCGATCCGGGGAGGGCTGCAGCAAAATGAAACTGGGCCAGATCCGGGCCGGATGTATCACAGCAACTGCCGCGGATCTGCAAAATGGATCCACCCCAGTGTCTTTTTGACTTTAGGAGGCCACACTCTGGCCAGAGGCAGGGGCGGTCTATGGGCGGATGTGATTCCTATGCGGCTCTGCAGGACTGTGGGCGGATCCGGCCTAGTGCCAGGTGCTATGAGGGACATGCCTCCTCTGATACATGTGGAGTCGCCAGTCACTTCTTTTCACCTGACAGAGAGGAGTTTCGCCAGGGGGACGTAGCATGTGGGAGGATCACTCTATTCCCCCCTGAACAGGCGCCCCGACCGACCAGACGAGGCGCTAGTGCAATGACAAGAACACATACACACATCCGGCTTCCCACCCACAGACACGCCAATTGTGTCTGTAGGGACGCCCGACCAAGCTGGATGTAACATGAGGATTCGAACCGATGATCCCCATGTTGGTAGGCAACGAAATAGGCCACCACGCCACTCGGACGCCCAGTTTAGCCACCTTTATTAGGGCTGATAGAACGCTTCATTAAAAAATGCATAGTATACAATCAAAGTAAATAGTATTGAACTGATAGTAGTTATCGACAATAGTATATTTCAGTGTTGAACTACATCAATTCATGCTTTTCTGAAAGTATCACCCTATTTGGTCATTGGTTGCCAAATGATGACCACTGAATGAAGATCATAGTTTACCCACCTTTTAATTTACCAAAACATCACTGATTGCACATGACGTAATGTGATTTATGGCATTTAGGTTTAACCACTGGATTTTTTTTTAACAATGAATATTAATAGACTTAAAGTAAGAGTCCCACGTAAATAAATGTCCCTTAAGTTACTATATTCTGCCCAACGAGGGTACAGAGGATTCAGGTTCATCAGACAGTGATGAAAGCCCTTTCACTGGCGGCAATACAGAGAAATATACACCAATGAGCCAAAACATTATGACCACCTGTCTAATATGCTGTTGGTCCTTCGTGTGCCGCCAAAGCAACACCCACTGGCTGAGGCATCGACTCTACAAGACCCCTGAAGGTGTCCTGTGGTATCTGGCATGAAAACATTAGCAACACATCCTTCAAGTCCTGTATGTTGCGAGGTGGAACCACTGTGGATCAGACCTGTCGGTCCAGTACATCCCACAGGTGCTCAATCAGATTGAGATCTGGAGAATTTGTAGGCCATGGTAACACCTTGAACACTTCATCATGTTCCTCAAACCATTCCCCAACAATATGTGCAGTGTGGCAGGGCACATAATGCTGCTGAAAGAGGCCACTGCCATCAGCGAATACCATTGCAATGGAGTGTACCTAGTCTGCAATGATGTTTAGGTAGGTGGCGCGTGTCAAACTCATGTCCACATGAATGGCCGGACCCAGGGTTTCCTAGCAGAATATTGCCCATAGCATCAAACTCCCTCCACCGGTGTGTTGTCTTCCCATAGTGCATCCTGGTGCCATCATTTCCCCAGGTAAACTGTGCACACGTACACAGCCATCCATGTAATCTAAAAGAAAACGGGACTGATCGGACCAGGCCTCTTCCACTGCTCCAAGGTCCAGTTCCGACACTTGCGTGCCCATTGTAGGTGCTTTCAATGGTGGACCGGGGTCATCATGGGCACTCTTGACTGGTCTGCAGCTATGCAGCCCCATACGCAGCAGGATGTGATGCATTGTGTGTTGTGACACATTCCTCCCATAACCATCATTAAAAATTTCTGTGACTTGTGCTACAGTAGACCTTCTGTCAGTTCAGACCAGATGCGATAGCCTTCGTTACCCTCACACATCGATGAGCCTTGGGCGCCCAACACCCTGTCACTGGTTTGTGGTTTGACCCTCCTCAGACCACTGTCTGTAGATATGCACCACTGCTGACTGGAACACCCCACAAGCCTTGCCATTTCAGAGATGCTCTGACCCAGTTGTCTGGCCACAACAATTTGGCCCTTGTCAAAGTCACTCAGGTCTTTACTCCTGCCCATTGCTCCTGCATCCAACACATTGACTAAGAGAATTGGTTGTTTGTTTACCATCTAATCTACCCAGACCTTGACATGTGCCCTTGTTTGGAGATGATCGACAGTATTTGGTTCGCCTATGAGTGGTCATAATGTTTTGGCTCACCAGTTTAAATGCGTGTCAGACATTCCCTGCAAAAATCTCAAGCGTCTAAAAGGTAGTGACATGTTTTCCATCACCCAGCATTGGTTGGTCCACCAGAGAGGATAGCCAGAACAAACTTGAGTCCTGGGAAGTATATGTCAAAAAAGAGCCCAACCAGAATCTCAGAGATTGCCACTTTAAAGGAAAAGTATATGTAGAAACCCAGCAAGGGACCTGTCAATCAGAAGGATTACAGGAAAACCTAAGGAGAACTTGAAACTGAGTATTCAGAGCACAGCTTGCTCCTGTAATGTGACATATTTCCAAGTAAAACAGGATACTAGGGCAGGACAAAACATAGGGAGGGGTGCAATTTGATATTTCAGAATCTGATTACATCATGCAAAACATTTTATGATATTATAGGTTGGATTTTTGCTCGCCTTCCTGCTCGAACTCGATGAAGCAGTCACAAGTTGTTTTTGAGAAAGATAATTGATTCGATTTTGATGTAAAATAAGTGAAAAATATTTTTTGTGATTATTTTTCAGCAGAAGTTGTCAAACAGGTGCATAATATGACTGGGTAAATGAGCAAACAAGGCAATAAAGTCAAATTTCATGTCATGTTGTCTTTAATGCACATAACGTGCACCGATTGGGACAAGAAGGTCCAGGTGTTGATGAGTTAACACAGTGTCTCTGTGTGAAACGTCAGCCCTCTTTTCATGAAGACGGAGCTGAACACGGGTCCTAAGGCGTGATGACACTCAGTGATCCGAAAATGCAGGAATGAACATTAATGAACATTTTCTCTGAGTGCATTTTATGAGGCGAGGGGTAGAGGGGTGGAAGTGTGGAAGTGTGTGTGTGTGTGTGTGTGTGTGTGTGTGTAGGGGGGGGGGGTTCTTGATGCACTTGTGTGAATCCATGTGTTCTGGCAAACATCTGCCTTAATGATCCTCCCCCACACTTCTTACTTCAAACTTGTGATCGACTTGACTATAAAAAGTGGATGAAACTGTAAATCCTAAGACATATTGTAAAATGTACCTCTGTCTCCACGCCCTCCGTAATGAAGCAGTCATTATGATTATTTTATAGGACAGAAGTTTTTAAAAAAACTACAAGAATGCATTAGTCTGCATAATGAACAGATGTTGTGGCAACAAGCACATACATTATGCATAAAAAATTATTTCAATTTTGATCGTAGATGTTGATTTATTGAGACAAGTCTAGCTTACAGCGGTAATGGATTTAAGATGTGCTTTTGTCATGTTATTTCTATAATTAATAATGGGGAGGCAGGATATTATATATGCTTTGTATTTATAAGGATGAGCTGTAACAGATAAAATGCTGCCTGCCGAACTCTTAAACCTCAGCAAATTAATTATACAGTACATGAAATTTCATCTATTCTGAGTAAAAATGTAAAAAAAAAATCTCTACATATCAGTTTGTTATCATTTGCATTTTAATAGATCACAAATGATGAAATGAAATCTGATCGAATGAAGTAAGAGGAGAGGTAAGTATATAGTCTCATACAGTCTATGTAGGAGATGGACTTCATGTGGTGCAGATGGATGAGGATGCAGAGAAGACCATGTGCACCTCATACTATTCTTGTCTGTGCCTCTCAGCATTTCAGGATGCAGGGTTTCAGGCTCTAGACAAGTCACAGTTCTGTAACATCGCACAGACTTTCAAAATGCCTCCATGTTAGTTGTTACACATTCTGAATCACATCACACTGAACAAAGAGAAGTTATTTCATATCACTGACTATCCGAACAGAGGGAACATGTTTGGCATTGTGCGACAATGTCTGATGTTTCTGTTTGTGTGTGTGTGTGTGTGTGTGTGTGTGTCACGGTCCCGACCGTGCCTCCAGTTATTTTCCTTGTGTTTCCCTCTTCCCGTGTTTCCTGTTTTCCCCTTTGTGTGTGTGTGTGTGTGTGTGTGTGTGTGTGTGTGTGTGTGTGTGTGTGTGTGTGTGTGTGTGTGTGTGTGTGTGTGGGCGTGGCTTCCTTCCCTGGCACTCTCCGGCTCCCTCCTGATTGCGGCTCATTCACCTCGCCTGCCCAGCCTGCACATCTGCCTTCCATCAGCTCATCAGCACATCAGTACATCTACTCATCAGTACATCTACTTTGGTTCTCCGTCCACTCACCGCCACATCGTTGTTTCATCTACAGTGTAGTCTGTCACTCTCAGACGCTCTGCAATAGCATATTCAGAGTTATTGCTCGTGTTGTTTGCATTACCTGTATTTACTGTGTTTCCTTGTGTTTCCAGGATCACTACCCTCCGGTCCACCTGCCTGCCTTGCCTGCTTGCTTACTAAACCCCAGAGCTTATTTATCCTCAGCCAGCCATGCTCACTCCCTCATCTGCCTGTCCGGCTCAGCTCAGCTCTGTTGACCAGCATCCTGATCAGCTCAGCTCTGTTAACCAGCATCCTGCTCAGCTCAGCTCTGTTAACCAGCATCCTGCTCCGCTCAACTCTGTTAACCAGCGTCCTGCTCAGTTCAGCTCTGTTAGCCAGCATCCTGCTCAGCTCAACTCTGTTAGCCAGCATCCTGCTCAGCTCAGCTCTGTTAACCAGCATCCTGCTCAGCTCAGCTCTGTTAGCCAGCATCCTGCTCAGCTCAACTCTGTTAACCAGCATCCTGCTCAGCTCAGCTCTGTTAGCCAGCATCCTGCTCAGCTCAGCTCTGTTAGCCAGCATCCTGCTCAGCTCAACTCTGTTAACCAGCATCCTGCTCAGCTCAGCTCTGTTAACCAGCATCCTGCTCAGCTCAACTCGGTTAACCAGCATCCTGCTCAGCTCAGCTCAGCTTTGTTAAACAGCATCCTGCTCAGCTCGGCTCTACTAGCAGCCATCACCTTCTGCCCTGCCTGCCATCCTCATCCCCCTTTATTCCTTTACGTATATATATTATTTATTTATATTTCCTCTATTTATTGAGTTTTTATTGTGCAACACAAGATTAGGTGAAAAGGGGTAGGAAAAAATAAGTGTATACTTCCTCCTACTCCTTTTTGAACATGTAACAAATAATTTGATGCATACGGAAAGTTGTTCACTGAGTGTTTGTTCACTGAGTGTGATGTGTGGATTTATTGATCACTTCAGATCATTGGCAATGGCTTATCTGTATGGTATATCTTGCTTATTTACATGTTCGAAATAAAAATATATTCCTATAATAAAAAAGAAAACCTTTCTATACTAATTCCATTGTCTGCATTTGGGTATGCCTCTACTGATCATAACATTTTGTTTTTTTTAACTCAAGCATCACTGAAAAAAGCCTATGAACTCGGTAGCCATGGCAATAAAGAACTGAATCTTGAATCTGAAGTCTTGTGGTTATGTAACTTTTGGTGATGTGATAAGGTTTAGTCTCCAAGTGAATTATTCCACATATAACTATGCTGGTTGTTAAAAAATATATTACCAAAGGTCCGCGCATTTCTTTCTAAGGCTTCACACTTTAAGGGCTTTCCATGCCTTCATAATATTTTATTTTTTTTGTAATGTTATGGGACTTCAAATGTGTTCAATGTGAGCAGTCAACCAACAAATTCCTTGAATGTGCAAATTTACTTGGCTAGTGTAATTAAATTCTGATTTAGATTCTGAATGGACCCAACAGGAACCAGCGTACTGAACCCACGACGACTGACTTTAATTCCGCTAGACATGCTGTAACAATAGTCTTCCAAATAAAGTCCAACTTGGGGAAAACAACTTTCTGGTCTAGTTCAAGAAGAGATACATGAAACAGGATCGAGTTTGGCTCCACACAGTAGAATTAATGATTTGAAGACACATAGATGGTGAATAATTGATTCCAGCCCCAAGGATAGTTAGGAGCTGAGTAAAAGACTAATAAATCATTTGTGGTGCTGCCAGTTGTCACTTTCAATTATTTCTGGGTTTGTGATAAACTGCTTCACCTGCCAGCTGCTGGTCCCCCGATTCCTTGGAGCAGAAAGTATCAACTTTACCCAAACTCTGCTCCATGCCACACCTTCATTCTTACCAACAGGCATCTTTTGAACTTTAAAGAGTGTGTACAGAGCTAAAATGGTTAAATATGTAGTCTGTCCATATTGATGCACCAACCATCCTTCACACAACACCAGAGCCCGAGCTAACCAGCGAGCATGATAATAGATGCTTTTTAATCATGTAGGGAATCAAATTAAGCAGAGGAGGTCAATGGTACCATGTCGAACTTAAGTTAAATCAATGAGACACAACTGAATCCTGTGCTTGAATGCCACTTATATTCTTCCTTGATCCACATTTTATCGCTGTGTATTCAGACACCAAAGGATGGTGAAAAGCTGTTTACTTTGCCGTTCCCATCATCCACTTGATGATGCAGGGACACCGGCGTCTCCCAGCTCGAGTGTCCTCACAATCGGAACCTTACGCCTTCAGAGAAACTTCATCTAATCTGGGTTCATGGAGCAGAATTCCTTATTCGATGTTTAGAGAGCAGCTCAGATGTTAAGATACAAATCCTTAAATAATCCAACCACTAACCCATCTGCCACCTGTGCAGCACAGAAAGGGAACGGCTCTTCAAGTTGCAAAGTGTTGGGCATAGAGAGCTTCTGCAGCCAGTGCAACGAAGCCCTCCAGGAACAAAGCGCTGCTTACGGAGGATCTTTAAGTGTGCTCATACAGGATCCTGTTAACTAATGTCAGAGTGCTAGCGAATCCAGTTGAACTTATTGGTTTCCAAAGTGAGACCTAAGACCACTCTGAAATTAGGGAGAAAGTCCTTGAGATAGGAAAGATAAGACATTTTAAATGAGTTGATAGCGTATTTGTACCACACTTTGACAATGGATTTTAAGACGATGCTCTTAAGTTAGTTAGTTAGTTAGTGACCATTTATTTTCTTTGTGAACCAGGTGAAAAAGGAACTGTTAGTTATTTCAAGTCTGATCTTGAAACTGTTCCTTTCTTATCCAACTTCTTACAAAACTGGGATGAAACTCACACTTTTTATTTTCTATTAATTTAGAGCATTAGAGATTCTGGTGTCAGTGCTCATGCTCATCATCATCATCATCATCATCACCATTATCAACCTCATTATTTCACAGGAAAAGGGATTAGACCCATCCCCCTCTCATTTTGGATGAATTTAAAACTCACTGATTAAAACTGTTGTGTACTCACAACAGTGTGTTTGTAGTTTATTTCGATATAACAGGCTATGTATTGCGACAATATGAGAATGTGTGTCAAGGTGTAAAGATGTCTTTTCAATTTCACTCCGTAGCAACACATTGCCATTGTTAACATATGTGAGATGTGTCAAAATGCTTGTGTTATGTCACACATTCAGATGAGCCTAATGCACAGTGTAATACATGAAGGAGCTTGTCAAGTGAATAATTACAGAGATTCAGATCACAGCCGTCCGACACGGAGAAGCGGAGCTCGCAATGCCGAACCACTTCTCTACACCAAATAAACTGTCCTGCAAAGTTCATGGTTCCTGAACCAGACAGTGAAACACTCATATCACTTCACCAAAGAGTACCTTTTTATACCCTGAGTAGACCATTAATTTGGAGCACCCTTTTAAGTCATTAAAATACCTTTGTGACTTCAACCTTAGCTGTTTTAGTCAGCAGGAACCAAAACATACCTCTATTCTTATCAAAATGTGCAGAAATGCACAACCAGCATGTCTATTACTAGGGATGAATTGATGCAGATACGGGTATTGGATAGCAGGATGACTATCAGGCCAGATAAAATAAAGTACATCAAAGTATATTAAAATAAAGTGTCATAGTGTGTTTTCCCAAGATTATAATCTGATACCAAAAGTAACATGTCATAAATAAAAGCGAGCTGATTTGATTGGAAGTCTGTTTTTCTTTAATTAAAAAAAAACTGATCCCATCCCCAATTATTTTGCCTATTGATCCCAAACTAGTGGTCTGAGTCAGCATTGTTAAGCAAAGGTAATGGATCTGATTGGTACTGGGTATCGACCAATACTTAAAGATTCACACTCGAAATCAGCATCACCAAAGAAAATGTGTATATTGGTGCATCCCTATCTATTACTGATCAACACCTTATCTTGCCATCATGATATTGCAAGATGGAGTGCACCAAATAAGCCTGTCACAATACTGGCTGCGAGGCCACGGTGGAGTAATTACTATTTTGATGATGTTGTACAGTGATAAGAGTGCAGCTGATAGCTGATCAAGAACAGAGGAGCACTGAGAAGTTTGATGTGGAGCACCGTCCATCTGTGAGGGTGTAGGGAGAGAGATGGAGGTACAGTACAGAATGGGAGGGGACCCAGAGGGGCACAAACAGCATTAGCAGGAGGTGTCCCTGCCTTCACCATGGCTTTCACGCCTCACTCCTCCTCCAACGCAAATCAGAGGCAACACAAGTTATCCATTTGAGATATTGAGTTGGCATGGAGATAAAGCATGCACTTATAACGCAACACGGTCATGAGAAAGATCAGCAAGGGACCAGAAGCTTGTTTATCTGTCATCCACATTAGTGCAAGCTGCTGCTCACCGCGGGTGGTATGAAATATTAAATGGCAAACCTCGTTTTACTAACTGACCAGAGCTAACTTGCTGCTCATGTCCCAGGGTCGGGTGAAATGTATGACTTATTGATTAGGTCAAACTGGGTTAGCTCTCCCATGATGTGTGCTGCGTTTGGGTCTCCCACTCAAATTCCCGTTTTACAGACTTCCTCCTGGTTTCAGTCATTATATTTTTCTTTTAAGGTGAATTCTCTTCTTTATGAAAGTGAAGGACATTGTTAATGTTTTTTTTCTGATATTGCTGAAAAGTTGTTTATCCACTGGGAGTTAAATGCATAACCTGCCCCTTATGCACACACAAAAAAAAATCACCAGGGTTTTCAACTACAACTATAGTACATTAGTGGTGTACTGCATTGCCATTGAAGTCAATGGGCCATCACTGGCGCCATTAGTAGGTCAACACCTTGTTAAGTAGCAGGAGGTAAAGAGACTCTTTTCTGAAGAGCCTCTCTTCCCTCTCAATTTAAGGGTTGGAATATAAAATTCTAAGTTGGGTTGCCATATAGGCGCCTAAGGTATTGTGAGCTAAAACTTGACAGACCATTGACAGATTTGCATCGGCGTAGAATGTTTCTGACAAATCCTTTGCACATGTCAGTTTGTCAAACGTCTGTTAATCTGCAACGGAAGGAAGGCCTTTTTCCAACCACGTCCTGCGTCTTACACAAGTCGGAGGCACGTGACCTGATTCTGAGCGTGCCCAGCTGGCGTCAGCGGCGCTCAGAGCCTGCCACGTGACCGGCGGGGACATGTGATGGGTGGATGGTTCTGGAGTGAATGACAGTTGGGGTGGGCGGTGGCAGCATTAGCGGTGGGGAAGGGGGGTTAGAGACAGAGGGGGTATTTTTAGGGTGGGGGTGGGGGGATGTCAGGGATCGGCTAGGAACAACAGCGTTGCTCCTGTGCGTCTGCTCCCTGACACTTAGCTAATCTGATAACGAATGAGCACAGGTTGCCTTCCATGTACCTGGCAAGTGCCTTCCCCAACCTGCACAGGCGGATTTGGGTGGATAAGGCCCGAGCTTGGCAAATGCTGGTGTCCTCTGGAGGATAGTTAAAGGGTGATTAATCATTGTTTAGGCGTGGAATGTGCTGGGAAGAATGGGAAAACGGCGTTCCACACCTCTAAAGCAATTAATCCCCGTGATCTCCACCAGGTTTGTCTTGTAGATAAGTCAGGATACAAAACTGTTCCTAATTTATCAACCCACTCATGGCATCCGGCATAAAACACACAATTTATTTCCAATCATTTATAGTCAAATTTTAGAAAGAGTGACTTTGCCACATCCAAGTGTGCCTTATATTAGCTTCATATAAACTAAGTACCCTAGATTACAATGGGAATCTTGTTTTATTGTGCACATCTGGTGGAGTCACAATGCATTTTCGCGTTCGCCAGCTGAATTTTTGAGTGATTGTGACATAAATCATTTTGCTAATCAGAAACATAAGTGACATGAAGGCATCTCCCCCTCAGAACAAAGGAACAACATATGGCTCAAAAAGCACTCCACTCTTTTATTTCCAAGGTATATAACCTGTACGTAAACCAACATTATTGGACTGATTTGCATTTTTCTTTCATTTCGGGCTCTTTTTCAGATCTCATATCTCTGCAGATGACTTCAATAATGGATAAGAAAAACATTCCTACCTCATTATATATTTGATTCTCAACTTGAGTGCAGTTATGCAAAACATAAGGCTCAGCTCAATGGTTTGTTGCAAGGTGAATTATGGTGCCATACTTTCTAACTTCAAAAGCACACTGAAAAGTGAATGCCTGATAGATTTATGTAAACGCATAAACCATCACAAAAGCTATAGTTCCCCCTCTAATAAACTGCATTAACAGATGAACCAAAAACGACACTGATATGACAAGATGAATTCCTTTATTACAAGTGGAGCTCTCTCTGGATCTCTCTGCATTGCTTCCAAATCATATTTGCCTCCCAAAATAGGTGGGGGGAAACAGACACGCTTGCCAATAATAGTAAAATGGCTTCTGTTTTAATTGCATCATTACATTCCCAATATCAGCAGCCTGCCTGCCAATATCAATATTGCCATAGCATGGGTGGAATATAGATGACCCAGGGTATATGTGGGTCTTCTATGCCAGACTCATCCCCCTGCCCGCTGTGCAGGGAATGAGAAAGTGGGCTGACATGGAGCTCCTCTTTCTGATGCCACCCCATCTTCTCATTATTACTGACGGATATTCTTTGGATTCAAATCTGTGGTTACTACACATAGGAATTGATAGGCCTTGAGGGAAACATCATGTTACCCTCTGTGTGTGTGTGTGTGTGTGTGTGTGTGTGTGTGTGTGTGTGTGTTTACCTTCATGCACGTGTCTCTGGCTGTGTGAGTTTTTGTCTGTCTGTTGTCTATATTTGCATACAAATTTTCTATAATAAAATCAGGGGAAGAAAAGTCATTTGTGATACACATGTGCCTTATGGTGATGTCTTCAGTTAATAAATTGATATGAGAGGGGGTTAAAGTAGACTGACTAGACTGAGGCAGGCAAAGTAGCTGGTTGCTTAACACGGAGAAAACGGTTATTTACGGCACAATGCTATTTCCACATACATGATACTGACTCTTCAAAAAGGACAAGCCCTTCCATGGACTTAACACGGCTGTTAAAAAAAGCTTTCCACACAGCAACAATTTACATACATGGCATGGCAACAAACTTAACAATTAGTAACTCCTTTGATGAAGAAAATGTACTTGTAGGTCCCACTTTGAATGCACTTCACATATCTGTGCTAACGCATTCGGAGCTGCTGTGAAAAATCATTTCCAAGTTTAAATATTTCATTCTAGCTTAAAATTTAGCCTGTAATTACGATTCCCTAATGGAAGAGCAACCAGTTTGTCCATTTTAATTAGACTGTTGTTTAACTATTAATTATATATCTCCATATCATATAGTTCTGAAGCCAACAGATGGTACAAGGGTTAGTGGTGGGTTAGAATTCAGAAATGATTTATTTACCTGGACTCTACTGAGAAGGTTGTATACTATGTCAGTAAGGTTTGTTCTTATATTATTCATCCAAACCTGACCTCTGAATCCTTCCTTTTCACTGAGCAGTCAGAACCACTTATGTCACTTTGAGCTGTAAAGTCATACGAGTTTACCTTTGTGCTACTAATGCTGTGACCCAAAGTCAAATGACAGGAACACAGCAGATGAAGTCATCAAGCGAAACAACACAGAACTGATATCTATCTATCTATCTATCTATCTATATATATATATACACTACCGTTCAAAAGTTTGGGATCACCCAAACAATTTTGTGTTTTCCATGAAAAGTCACACTTATTCACCACCATATGTTGTGAAATGAATAGAAAATAGAGTCAAGACATTGACAAGGTTAGAAATAATGATTTGTATTTGAAATAAGATTTTTTTTACATCAAACTTTGCTTTCGTCAAAGAATCCTCCTTTTGCAGCAATTACAGCATTGCAGACCTTTGGCATTCTAGCTGTTAATTTGTTGAGGTAATCTGGAGAAATTGCACCCCACGCTTCCAGAAGCAGCTCCCACAAGTTGGATTGGTTGGATGGGCACTTCTTGCGTACCATACGGTCAAGCTGCTCCCACAACAGCTCAATGGGGTTCAGATCTGGTGACTGCGCTGGCCACTCCATTACCGATAGAATACCAGCTGCCTGCTTCTGCTCTAAATAGTTCTTGCACAATTTGGAGGTGTGTTTAGGGTCATTGTCCTGTTGTAGGATGAAATTGGCTCCAATCAAGCGCTGTCCACTGGGTATGGCATGGCGTTGCAAAATGGAGTGATAGCCTTCCTTATTCAGAATCCCTTTTACCCTGTACAAATCTCCCACCTTACCAGCACCAAAGCAACCCCAGACCATCACATTACCTCCACCATGCTTAACAGATGGCGTCAGGCATTCTTCCAGCATCTTTTCATTTGTTCTGCGTCTCACAAACGTTCTTCTTTGTGATCCAAACACCTCAAACTTGGATTCATCCGTCCACAACACTTTTTTCCAGTCTTCCTCTGTCCAATGTCTGTGTTCTTTTGCCCATCTTAATCTTTTTCTTTTATTGGTCAGTCTCAGATATGGCTTTTTCTTTGCCACTCTGCCCTGAAGCCCAGAATCCCGCAGCCGCCTCTTCACTGTAGATGTTGACACTGGTGTTTTACGGGTACTATTTAATGAAGATGCCAGTTGGGGACCTGTGAGGCGTCTGTTTCTCAAACTAGAGACTCTAATGTACTTATCTTCTTGCTCAGTTGTGCAACGCGGCCTCCCACTTCTTTTTCTACTCTGGTTAGAGCCTGTTTGTGCTGTCCTCTGAAGGGAGTAGTACACACCGGTGTAGGAAATCTTCAATTTCTTAGCAATTTCTCGCATGGAATAGCCTTCATTTCTAAGAACAAGAATAGACTGTCGAGTTTCAGATGAAAGTTCTCTTTTTCTGGCCATTTTGAGCGTTTAATTGACCCCACAAATGTGATGCTCCAGAAACTCAATCTGCTCAAAGGAAGGTCAGTTTTGTAGCTTCTGTAACGAGCTAAACTGTTTTCAGATGTGTGAACATGATTGCACAAGGGTTTTCTAATCATCAATTAGCCTTCTGAGCCAATGAGCAAACACATTGTACCATTAGAACACTGGAGTGACAGTTGCTTGAAATGGGCCTCTATACACCTATGTAGATATTGCACCAAAAACCAGACATTTGCAGCTAGAATAGTCATTTACCACATTAGCAATGTATAGAGTGTATTTCTTTAAAGTTAAGACTAGTTTAAAGTTATCTTCATTGAAAAGTACAGTGCTTTTCCTTCAAAAATATGGACATTTCAATGTGATCCCTAACTTTTGAACGGTAGTGTATATACTAGAAGAACCCTGCTACAATGTAGCGGTTTGGTTATCCACCCGTCTAAATCTCCCTCCTCTTCATCCTGCCAGCTAACCGCCTTCCCCCTACCCCTACCCCCCACTCCAACTCCCTCCCCACAAATGCTCAGAATCATCTGAAATGCCGAGAAAGGTGGTTTTTAGCCATTTTTAGAAAATGCATATTTTGCATAATTATGCATAATTATGCATAATTATGCATAATCATTTTAATTTTCAGCTATTTTTCTGGTCCTCTCTGGAACAATACCTACCATCTCCAAAAAAAGTTAGGATCATAAGTGCATTTTTGCAAAAATGCATTTATTTTGCATAATGCCAAAACATTTATAAGTCCCAGAAAAAAAAATGTATAGGTGAAAAAAATCAAAGATGCTCATAATCATCTGAAATGCCGAGAAAGGTGGGTTTTAGCCATTTTTAGAAAAATGCAAATTGTGCATATTTATGCATAATTAATTATGCATAATTTTAATTTTCTGCTATTTTTTTATAGGTGCCTCCGATCATCCCCAATAACCCCCAAAAAGAATCAAGGCCCCAAGTGCTTTAGTTTGGCCGTTTATAGACTCTCACACAGACACACACCACACACCATACACACATTGTGAAAATACAGGAGTAGACTAGAAGAACCCCGCTACAATATAGCGGTTTGGTTATCCACCCGTCTAAATCTCCCTCCTCTTCATCCTGCCAGCTAACCGCCTTCCCCCTGCCCCTAAAGAAAAGTGTTTTTTAGCCATTTTTAGAAAATGCATATTTTGCATAATTATGCATAATTATTATGATTATTTTAATTTTCTGCTATTTTTCTGGTCCTCTCTGGAACAATACCTACCACCTCCAAAAAAAATTAGGATCATACGTGCATTTTTGCAAAAATGCATATTATTTTGTATAATGCCAAAACATTTCTGTCCCAGAATTTTTTTTTTATACAGGTGAAAAAATCAGAGATGCTCGGAATCATCTGAAATGCCGAGAAAAGCGGTTTTAAGCCATTTAAAAAATGCATATTTTGTATATTTATGCATAATTTTAATTTTCTGGGCTTTTTCCCTTACTCTCTGAGACAATACCTACCACCTCCAAAAAGAATTAGGATCATAAATGCTTTAGTCTTCGGTCCCGCTATCTACACTAACTAACACACACATACACTAACACCACACACACACACATTCCGAAAAAATATGAGTAGATATATATATATCCATTCAACAGGGCATCTGGGTAGCGTAGCGGTCTATTCCGTTGCCAACACAGTTCCGTGTTACCTCCGGTTTAGTCGGGCGTCCCTACAGACACAATTGGCCGTGTCTGCGGGTAGGAAGCCGGATGTGGGTATGTGTCCTGGTCGCTGCACTAGCACCTCCTCTGGTCGGTCGGGGCACCTGTTAGGCGGGGAGGGGGAACTGGGGGGAATAGCGTGATTCTCCCACGTGCTACGTACCCCTGGCGAAACTCCTCACTGTCAGGTGAAAGTAGGCGGCTGGCGAATCCACATGTATCGGAGGAGGCCCTCCCCGGGTCGACAGAGGGGGTGGAGCAACGACCGGGACAGCTCGGAAGAGTGGGGTAATTGAACAGGTGCAATTGGGGAGAAAATGGGGGGAAAATCCAAAAGAAAAAAAATCCATTCAACATACAACCACTATTAACTCCCTGGTGTGTGAGGTAGTGTGTGAGATTAATACACAGTGAGGTGGCTGATATTAGCCAAAACTCAAACGCTTACAAAGCACACAACAACCCGACAATTCATTCAACTAGCGGTTCCAAATTGTTCGCCATTAGCTGCTGGGGTGCCTGTAGAGATGATCTGACACGCTCAGTTCATACGTTGAATAATTCAGTGAGCTTCGAGTCAGTTGTATGTCTCGGGAGGTGGCGAGTGTTGGCCCAGATGTCCTACTTGCCAAAGGAAATGCGAAGCGGTGCGGTGGTCTCTCCGCTCCTGGTGTAGTGATCGCCGCGGGTCCATCAGGACCTTAGCATATGGCCGCTCCTACGCAAATGTGTCCGCAGCAGCACCTTCTCGTGGTACCTCCTGTTTTCACAGAGTCTGCTGCGGGGGCGACCGGGTTCCCGGCGGTATAACCGGGTGGGTCGATTGGACTTGATAGCCTTGGTGTGCAGCCAATCTAGGAGAAGGACAACTCTGGTTTCAAACCCGGGTAGATGAAGCTCGTTAGCCTGTCGGGCAGTTCATCTAGGAGAAGGCAAACTTTGGTTTAAGACCTCCGCTGCCTTGCGGGTATACTCGTCTACGGGAAAGGCTTCGGGAAGAAACCCTGAGGAAAAATCTGCATCCGTCTCCATTGCCAGTCGTCTTGCTAGTCTTGCCACTGGTAGTAGGTGGTCTCGGACGAGAGAGTGGAGTTGATGATGCGCAACTCTTCCTCACTTTAATCATTGCGCAAGTCATCTGTCATCCATCACAGGATGACTAGATGGTCCTCGTCGCTGCGACGGACGAATAACATAACATGTCAGCGACTCAGTCGATTCAGAGGAGTCAGTCTGCATATGTCAGAAGTCCAAGGCTCCACACCGCATTTGAAGCACACATTTTTTTCAAAACCCGGTGTAAAGAAACACGTAAAACAAAACAAAAAAATAAAAAATAATTTTACATGACCAGGTATTTGGTGCAGCTGTCTTGGCTTTCTTAATGCATAAAACAAATGCATTAATAATTCAGTTGTCTCTTGCAAGACATTTACATTACACATTACATACATGTGTGAAAATTAGTGCCTCCAATGAGGATAATGCATCATAAAGCCACACGTTAATACACCAGCCTTGATCTCAATTACATAATTTGCAAGGCCTGTACTATTGCACATAAACTTTTTTTATTTTCTCTTCAAAATGTGCTATGTTGTTTTACAGCAATCTGTGCATTATTCTAAAACAGCATATGTGAAACAGGTTGTGCTGAAAAAGAACAAAACTAGATTTGCTAAATGTAACAATTGCGCTTTCTGACTCTGCTATTGTATTTGGATTTCTCTCCCGCATGCTGTCCTCTGGACTAGTGTCACCTGACGTTAACATGTTTAAACCAGTTTAATCCCATCATTAACAAAGAGCAGTCCCTGTTACCCGGCATTAGTGTACAACCTACCAGGGGCTAGAGTTTAACTGGAGGTTTTGGGGATTTTTTTTCCCTCCCCGATTGTACCTGGCCAATTACCCCACTTTTCCGAGCCGTCCCCCGGTCGCTGTTCCACCCCCTCTGCCGACCCACGGAGGGCTGCAGACTACCACATGCCTCCTCTGATACATGTGGAGTCGCCAGCCGCTTCTTTTCACCTGACAGTGAGGAGTTTCGCCAGGGGGACGCAGCGCGTGGGAGGATCATGCTATTCCCCCCAGTTCCATCTTCCCTGACCTGAACAGGCGCCCCGAACAGCCAGAGGAGGCGCTAGCGCAGTGACCAGGACCCACATCCGGCTTCCCATCCGCAGACATGGCCAATTGTGTCTGTAGGGATGCCCGACCAACCCAGAGGTAACACAAGGACTCGAACCGGCGATCCCCGTGTTGGTAGGCAATGGAATAGACCACCATGCCCAGGGCCGGCGTGAGGCAACCAAGCGCTCAGGGCAAAACAACAAAAGTGCGCCCCCCCATGTGGACGTCACTAAACACATATGATAAAACGCCTCATATTACTGCCAGCTATTTAAACCCAGTACGCTGTTAACACCAACATTAGATGTAGGTTCTAACAGCGTTATAACAACGTTACCGACCACACACAACGATGGCAAATAAGGAGGTCACGGGCTCCAGAATGAACGAGTCGAGGGACACGCGCTGTACGGCTCATAGGCGCGCGCTGCGCACTGGTTGAAAGGCAGTGGCACGCGCTGTCATGCATATCAACCTGGAAACACATTTTTTCGTCATGGAAACACAACGTTTAAGTATCCCTGTGGTTCTAAAGACCTGCCTTAAATTAACGCCGTAGTTATTTGCGAAATTAAATACACACACAGCTTCTTTTTTCATTTCCAAATAAAACCGTTATAATGACCACTGTGGGCTGTAACGAGTCTTTTCAGAGCGTCGCTGGTTAATTGTTAAACGACTCCCGTATTGTCATATTATTATTTCATATTATTTGGCTCTTGTATCTTTTCAACAACATTTCATATTCATTTCGACATTGAAATGATGTCGCATAACACAGTGACACACACTTAGGCCTAGGCCTATCCCATGCCTTACCGAATAATAGGTTGACTCACCCGCTTATAAGTGGACCTTTCTTGATTGGCTGCAGCAAACTTCTATTATCTGGAGTAATCCAATTTGCGAGATATTTGGTGCTCAATTGCAATTTCGGCCAGTCCATTCAGACGGTCTTGAGACATAGTTGACCTCAAGTAAGTTTTCATGAGTTTGAGTTGAGAAAAGCTTCTCTCACCAGACGAGAGGCCACTGTTACCGGCACAGTCAACAATATGCGCAGGGCAACGATGATCCGGGTACAGATCCAAGATGTTTTCTCGGTAAATGTAACCCTTTTCGAGTGTACGGCGTCTATTTTGTGCTCCACTTAATTTCGACGACCGTTTCATTTTTTTGTGATTTTGTTTTCTGTGTTAGCTAGCTTATGAACACAGATATAGTATGCTAGCAGTAGCACACACCAACGTTTGAGATGGAGAGAGTGCAATATATTTTTTTTCAGCGGTTGCGCGGCGCCGTTTGGCGCCCCTAGTGGCTTGGCGCCCTGGGCAATTGCCCAGTTTGCCCAGCGCATGCGCCGGCCCTAACCATTGCCACCCGGTACTGGAGGCTTATTATATCCCGAAGCCTTTGAGATGGGCAGTTCAACGGCATCCAAATTCAGAGTCAGGTGTGTCAGTCTTGTATTATGTAACGTAAAATAAGGGTTGGTCAACAAAACTGTAAAGTACCGAGACTAAATGGTGAGGGGCAAAGCTCGTTCTTTTACACTGGTATTGTGCTTTTGAACAGCCATCCAATCCTGGTTAAGCTACTATTGCGGTCTCGGGGAATCATTAACAGACAGGTCAGAGGTTACGAAGGAAGCTGAATAAGGCATAGTTTATATTTTCTGAAGGTTTGTTAATAAGTGGTAATGTAGGTGTCAGGTACTTGTATATGTGGTTAAGTAGTTTGCTTTTGTGAAGTACTGTATGGGACATGTGTAACCTATTTTATGATTCTGTACAGTTTGGCTTCTTTTTCTGACTGATTCATATTGTGTTGCTGTGTTCTGCTCTTGTTGAAACAATCAATGATTTGGACGTCCGGGTAGCGTAGCGGTCTATTCCGTCGCCTATCAGCACGAGGATCGCCGGTGTTCAAATCCCGGTGTTACCTCCGGTTTGGTCGAGCGTCCCTACAGACACAGTTGGCCGTGTTTGCGGGTGGGAAGCCGGATGTGTGTCCTGGTCGCTGCACTAGCGCCTCCTCTGGATGGTCGGGGCGCCTGTTCAGCGGGGAGGGGGAACTGGGGGCATAGCGTGATCCTCTCACGCTCTACGGCCCCCTGGCGAAACTCTTTACCGTCAGGTGAAAAGCTGCTGCCTCCTCCACATGTATCGGAGGAGGCATGCCGTAGTCTGCAGCCCTCTCCGGCCGGGCAGAAGGGGTGGAGCAGCGACCGGGACGGCTCAGAAGAGTGGGGTAATTGGCCGGATACAATTGGGGGGAAAGGGGGAAAAAGAACAAACAGTGATTATGGTTCACTTTCAAATTAGTTTTAATGTGTTCTTTATGTATACGTATGCTTTACTTTTTGCACCGAGGAACATGTTGGAAACAAGCATTGAATGCTTTGATGTGTTATCCTCTGGGTTATACTTGTGTACATATTTAACCCCAAAGATTCAATCAATAAATCAATCGGGCAGTTAATCAATCAATCAATCAATCAATCAATCAATCAATCAATCAGTGAATCAGTCCATTGGACCAACAAACGTGATGTGCTTTTATTTCCACGACAGCCTTCCAGGGTAGTGAGTTAACCCATTTATGTTTCTTATGTATTTTAAGCAGACGCTGTACTCATTTAAACATACAGGACGAAGCCTTGGACCTCACACACTACTGAACTTTTGAAACAGTCCTCTAATAACCACAAATAAGGTGGCTTTTTTGTCTTTTGTATTTCTGGGGCGTGGAGTCATTTTGTGTTTGCGTCGAGGTTGTCGAGTTGTGCCTGGTTTGACTCTTGGCTGTATGTCTGGCAGGCTGCTATTTGTTTTGTCTCTTGATGATTGGCCTGTGATTGATGGATGGCGTCCAGGACATCTCCGATCAACAGCTGTTGATAGCTCTGAAATCGAGAACGGCAGTCGGAGCGTAACAATGAGCTCATTGCTCTCTCGGTTTGGTCGCCAGCCCAGCAAACCCCAACAAAACCTGGCCGCTGGTGGGACCTCATGAATTTCAACCAGGGCCATGAGTGTGAGCGCACATGGAGAAATCCATGTTAGGATGCAGGGACAGGAACAGGAACCACATGCAGTCTAACTTTTAATAATGAGGATTATGATCGCAATGCAAACAAAACATAAATAAAAGAAAATGTGCTTTGAACACAGCACTATTTAAAAGAAAACCTCCAATACAATAGTTCACAATTTGGCAGTTCAACAGAAGGCATTAGGCCCGTTATGAAGGAAGTGCTTGCTGGCAAGGGGACAGTTGGATGGGAAGATGAGTGAGGAAGGGGAATATGGAAATGGGTATAATAAAATGGTCTATATGAACGTTAACATTGTATACTTGTGTGTATATATATATCCTCCACTAAAAAGCACAGCGAAGGCTGTGCTATATTGCTGTGGTTTATGGTAGTAGGTGGAGTAGGTGACCATTGCTGCTGTCTTTGGCAGGCTGCATCTTTAAGAGTGATTTACATGGTGTTTAAGTGATCTCTCACCTTTACGGAGCACAACATTTTAGTGCATATAACTGTGTCAGGTCTTAAACTGTCCACCAACAATACAGGCTGCTCCGAGCCACAGTCCTAAAGAAATCCTACTTCCAACATGTATAAAGGCAAAGATGTGTGTTTAATATATTTGTAACATGGTTGATATTTTCATTTTTGTTTTATCTGATTAAAACGTATTTTACCCGATAAAAGGTTTATTCTGAATTAAGGTATCCATACAGACTTATACCGGATGTGTACTTATGTTTACATTCTACCAGGGTGGATTTGTTTTCCTACAAATGTACAATTGAGTATTTGGTTACTCCGAGCATGTAGGTTAATGATAGAGGTCAAGGGGTCATGATGAGATATCAGCAGAATTCCTCATGGCGTATTGTCTTTAAGCCGTCCTTACTCGAGGTTTAATTGGACAGCACCATGCTGTAATAAGCTGTGGTTGCATGGGTTTGATGCCCAAGTCCTCTGAGGTTAGAGAAGCACCAGAACCACATCTGAGCTCAAATTAGCATTCTGGGCAAGCTGAGCTCCCAGAGCTTAATTAAGGTAAATTCAACATTCTAGTTCATCATTGGTTTTATATAATCTTAAAACCAGTTGCACTTCTCTGGCAGCTGTTTATTTCTTATATTAAAAAACAAAACATTACACTGTAGCTGATTTGGCATGTCTGGATTTTGAATTTGAGCCCCCTATTATGGGAAATCTGGGTTTGCGCAATGATTAAATGCTTAATAAAAAATTCATTGTTGTTGCCAACATCTGTATTGTACGGGCTAACGGCTCACTGGAGTGTGTGAAACTTGTAAAGTTTCCAAACGCGCTATTGAGAACCTGGAAAGTTCACCGAAGAGTTTGCCTTCCTCATTACCAAGCTACTTCTGCGTCTGCGATTAGACTGAGAGAACATCTTTAATTGCTTTAAAATCTGAATGCATGATAAGAATGGATTAATTTGATTTTTCTGTTTCTACAAGTAGCAGATGGTTTATGTCTTCCGAATGCCCATGTTGTAAAATGAGATCCCCAGCTTGTCTCTGATTGGTCACTGTTAATGAAGCATGCTGGGCTGATTATTGATTTAGAAAATGAGGATGACAGGAGTATTGTGTGTGTAGCTGTAATAAATTAAAGAGGAGCTTTTTTTTGATAGTTGATGGAAACATATCTTCAATAACATAAAGTATTTGATTTTCCATTCAGGTAGTCCTGGGCCCGTCAAAGTAATTTCATTGTTTATTTAAGCAGAGACACTTTTAGAGTTGCTACTAACAAGCAGATGGTCGACTTGACTTATTTGAATTTTGTGTTTCTGAATGACCGATCAGATGCATGATGGGAAAAGCGATGAGCTGCTTGTCTAGAGAGAGACAATTCACCAGAGAGGGCCCGCTGAAGCAGTAGACACTCCCAATATACTCCCAACTCACCAGTTTTTAAGGTTAGAAATTATATTTTGCTTTGTTTTGTTTGTTTTTTTTTGGGGGGGGGGGAGTTGGGTTATTATTGGCTGTTGCGAGAGCAGCTGTTCCATGGCCTCCTCCCTTCTGAATTGCCGTCCTCACGCTGACAGACATGCAGCTGATGGAGAGACTCGCTGTGTGTATGTGGAGATCCAATTCAGTGATGAAAATGGTGTGCTGCATCCAGGGGAATCTCTGGCTGAGCGAGAACAGGGTGGAGGTCTGGGCCCAACATCAGGTCAGGGTGGAGGGGGTTACTGGCCAAGGGAAGGTCTGGATCCATGTGACAGTCAAGTTGTCTGGCTGGCTGGATTTTTATTTTTTATTTATTTCTTTTTTTTTGGTGGAGTTGGATCTCTATTTTTTTTTTTTGGCCCATTCCCTCGACACAATCTTTTCATTTTGGCTGCAGACAACAATCTGGCAGTCTTCTACTCCCTGGTGTTTATTGACTCGAAGAGCACGTGAAATTGGGGTATAAGCAAAGAGCTATTTGCAGGATATTACAATTTTAATTAGTAACTTTGGAAATTTTGGGATAAGAGGTGGGAAATAGGTGACGGTTAAGAGCTGACAGAACCCATTTTTCAAAAGTAGCGTATCACTTTATAAATCAGTGAACCCAGAGGCACTGTTAGGATCTTGAAACATTGTGGGCTTAGCCCAGCCCAGAAATCTTTGGCTTTTCATCCAATAATTGCACTGTTTTCAAGTTATGTCAGAGTAAAATGAATATAAGAGGTGAGACACTGCACTCTACCAAAAGGTTCCGGACAGGAGCATAGGCTTGGCTTTCACAACATGAAATCAAAATAGAATTAGCGTAATCTGAGTTCTCATTCAACTTCGTTATTACTTTTATTTTCAGCAGCAGGAGTAAAACCCTAAGAAAAAATAAGACCCTTGACATTGATGAAGCAGTCATATGCTAGATTGTATGTTGTCAATGCTTGGTATTCAGTTTTTAACATTGACCAACCCTGGTCTCATAGCTTCTGCTTCTGCTGTGTGATGAGGACTCCTTTTGAACTGTGTCAAACTTGAACTGTGACAAACTCTGTTAGCTCTATGTCTTATCTGTCTATCTGATACTCTCCTCCTCTTCACCTCTCTAGTAGCTCTTTTGGTGTGTCACACTCCTCATTTCCTCCCCTCCTCTCTCCTCCCAGGGTCATAAAAAGGATGCAGTCAGCATATGGAAATGAACATCTAACCAAAAATCATATTTTTTGATGTGATGATGATATCATAAACACACATTATTTAACAATTTATTTTATACAGACTTAGCCCATTATTTGTACACACCATGACGGAGTAATTGGCTTTGTAAATAATATTAATATCATAATAATAATAACAATAGTACAAATAATGATAGTGATTATAATAAGTGATTATAAGCAGCCTACCTTGCTGCTGGCAATGGAAACATGTAATGACCTGTTGCTAGCTTGACTTTCTGCTTGCTATTGAAAGTGTTTCAATCACCAAATCAGTTGCAGTTTCATATACTTCAGGGGAAGTTAATTATGGCTTGAAGATGTATCAAGTGGATTCTATAAAGGCAAAATAAGGTCATCCCACTTTATTTCTATGCTTAGCCCATGTTACACATTAGCAACAGTGAGTGCAGGCTAACTAGTAGTCTCTCTAGCTAGCTAGCCAAAGAGCCCTCTTCTTCACCAACCTGGGCTTGTATACGAGGCAGTGGCACTCTTTGGCTCATCTGCTGCTACAGCAACAGGATATAACTCTTCCTCCAGCTCCTCTAGCCTCACCTGCGCCTCATTGCCTTCATCCTTTTCTTTTTGAAAAGCTTCTAATGTCCATTGCATACGAGTGTTGCCTTAGTGAGTTAGCTAGCTAGCTACCACCAGATGCCAACATGAAAAGCCCTGTAATTGGTGTGGCACACTCTCTCTCTCTCTCTCTCTCTCTCTCTCTCTCTCTCTCTCTCTCTCTCTCTCTCTCTCTCTCTCTCTCTCTCTCTCTCTCTCTCTCTCTCTCTCTCTCTCTCATACAAAATGCATGCATGCCAAGTAGTAGTTTGAAGTAGGTCTGCTGCTTTAATGACACACAGAGGACCCAAACTGTACTTGCGTTGATCAGTTATATTATGCTATTTTCAAGGTCTTTAACGCATGATTGAAATGACAGATGAATAGATCCAAGGCTATTTTTTTAACTTATTTTTGAAAAGAACATTTTTTGTTTTTAGAGAGGCTATTCATAAAACATTCGGGGCTGTAGCCTCGGACGCTCAGGCCTAACGACACCAATGAGTGTACCTACTACACTGTCCACAACTTAGACTGACGATGCAAGTTAGGTCAAAGATAGTTTAAAAAAAAAACAAGAATTTTCTTGATAATTTTGAGATGATTATGATGTGAATTGTTGTCTAAATGGTACAAGATGTGTATACTCTTAAAACTTAAAACTAATGAAGCTGAAGCACCGATTAGTAACTAATCTCTATTAACAACGGTTAAGGGACTTAAATAAAATACAAAAGGTGCAAAATGGTTTAGTCCGCCCCTCACGAGCATCTCTCAATGCAGCTCATCTAGTCCTGCGGCGAGTGACTGCTGATACTAGGTTGTTAGGTTAAAATAGATTAATGTAGCCTACTGTGATTGTAAATAATATACAGTATGCTAGAACTCAAAAAAGGCCACAGAGACTGTTTATGTATAGGGCCCAGAATTGTCTGCTACACCCCTGCACTCCTAGGGGGGAAAAAAAAAGAAAAGAAAAAAAAAACTTTAATTCATAGCCTGTTCCGCGTGTCACACACTCCTCAGCTGCCAAGTAGCTGATGAGTGAATGGTGCATGAAACAGGCTTGTACTGCTATGAATGATTTTTTTTCCTACATCTATCTTTATATATATATATATATATACACAGTGCTGCTTGAAAGTTTGTGAACCCTCCAGACAGGGTCACTGTTTATTTTCATTATTTAATTCAACAAAGGTGGTTTATTTCACAAAAGCTGAACATTTAACATGTGCAAAAGTATGTGAACCCTTGTATTAGTAGCTTGTGGCTCCTCCTTTTGCAGCCATTACTTCAACCAAACGTCTTCTGTAACCACTAACCAGTCTCTCGCATCTGCTTAGGGGGATTTTTGCCCACTCCTCCTTGCAGAACTCAGCCAGTTGAGAGAGGTTGGAGGGACATCTGGTATGTACCAACTTCTTCAGGTCTTGCCACAGCATTTCAATTGGATTAAGATCCGGACTTTGACTGGGCCTATCCAGAGTATGAATCCTCTTTCTCTGAAGCCACGCCTTTGTAGTTTTGCTGGAATGCTTTGGGTCATTGTCTTGTTGCATAATCCATTTTCGTCCCAGCTTCAACTCCCTGACTGATGGCAGGAGATTCTGGTCAAGAATTTGTTGATATGCCGGAAAATTCATGGTTCCTTGGATAATATGGAGTCGTCCAGGTCCAGAAGCAGAAAAGCAGCCCCAGACCTTCACATTTCCACCACCATGCTTCACTGTTGGGAGGAGGTTCTTTTCTTCATATGCAGTGTTGGCTTTTCTCCAAACATGTTGGTTTTGATTGTGACCAAATAATTCTATTTTGGACTCGTCTGTCCAGAGAGTGGACTTCCAGAAGGTCTCTGGTTTGTCCAAGTGCTCTCTGGCAAAGTTGAAATGGGCAGCTTTGTTCTTTTTTGAGAGCAGAGGCTTCCTTCTAGCAACCCTCCCATGAATGTCATGGCTATTCAATTTTCGTCTGATTGTAGACGCATGCACATCTGTCCCAGATGCTACCAGAGAGGTCTGCAACTCTCTAGAGGTGATGTGTGGGTTGGCCTTTACCTGATTTATTATCTTTCTGGTGCTTCTGGGTGATAGTTTTGATGGGCGTCCACTTCTAGGCAGAGTTTCTGTCATGTTGAAGGCCCTCCATTTGTAAATTATTTGTCTTACAGTGGATGGATGGAGCTGGAATCTTTTGGAGATGGTCTCATATCCCTCCCCAGACTGATGGGCTGTCACTACCCTCTTCTTCATGTCCTCGGATATCTCCTTTGCTCTCGGCATTGTTGATTTGTATGGGACCACAGTGGTTTGGTTGGTTTCCTCTCTCTTTTAATTAGTGCAGGCCAAACCCTTTCCCAAGGATGTCTCATTTCATTGGTCTGCTTAAATTATTAATTAAGCACCCAAATGTGTTTCACCCGAGTCTGTTACCTGCATGACTTAACCAATGCAGCTGGGGGTTCACTTACTTTTGTACATACTGTGGAGTTAGAAAACAATGAGACAGGAGACGTGAGAGTAGACGTAGTCGAGGTAGTTTACTAGCTCCAACTTAGCATGTCATACATTCGACAACGACACTGAACTGTGAACCGGAAGCGGAAGTGCATTATCTGACCCCTCGCCTCTTCCCTTAAAGGTACACCGTCCTCTTAGGTGAATGTCTCCCATTATATAGATGTGGGTCACCACACAGCCCCACCCCCAGAATTCACCTACACAAAACAATGCAAAACAGCAAAAGTGCAAGTCATGAACATAAAAATAGACTCTACAACAGAACAGTCAATGACATAGTGCAAAGTCACGGGGAAAACAGGTGACGAGTCGGGGGACGGACCCTGCAGCCATAACGGCTGCGCTTCACAGGAGGGGAAACAGATGGGGCCGAAACCTGGGCCATAGGCGGGGCCGAAGCAGGAACAGAGGCAGGTGCCGGGGCCGACCTAGGAGGGCGCCCCCACTGCGGGGGTAGGGCCAATTGCATTGGCTCCCCAATGTCCAAGTGAGCGGGCTTGAGATGGTCTATAGCGACCCGCTCCGGCCTGCCCCCCATGTCCACCACCAAGTTCTTATCCCCCGCCTCCAGGACACGGAAAGGCCCGTCGTATGGGGGCTGCAGCGGGGACCGCTGACTGTCGTGCCTAATGAAGACGTACCTCGCTGATGGCAGATCCTTGGGGACGTAGGACCGGGGGAGGCAGTGTGGAGACATCGGAACGGGAGCGAACGCACCGGCAGCACTCCGGGACGTACTGAGGTGAGAGGCGGCCAACCAGGGAGCCGTAGCATCCGGAAGAAACTCCCCCGGAACCTGCAGGGGCTGGCCATACACCAGCTCAGCGGAGGACGTCTGGAGTCTTCTTTTGGGGCCGAACGCAGGCCAAGCATGACCCACGGGAGCCGGTCCATCCAGTCGCAGCCAGTGAGGCTTGCCCGCAGAGCGGCTTTCATGACCCGATGGAACCGCTCACAAAGTCCTTTGCTCTGTGGGTTGTACGCCGTAGTGCGGTGGATCTTCACCCCCAGGTGCTCAGCGACTGCCGTCCAGAGCTCCGAGGTAAACTGGGAGCCCCGGTCGCTCGTGATGTCACCAGGCGTGCCGAAACGGGCCACCCAGCAGCCGATGAACGCCCGTGCTACCTCTGCTGCCGTCGTGGAGGACAAGGGAATAGCCTCTGGCCACCTGGTGGCCCTGTCCACAATAGTGAGGAGGAACGTATAACCAAGGGAGGGGGGCAGGGGACCCACCAGGTCAACATTGACGTGGTCAAACCGCTTCTCTGGAACCACAAACGGCGCCAAAGGGGCCTTGGTATGGCGGTGCACCTTGGCGCGTTGGCACGCCACACACGAGCCGGCCCAGGCCCTAACATCCTTATGGAGCCCAGGCCAAACGAACTTGACGCTCACCAGCTTGGTCGAGGCCTTCACTCCCGGGTGGGAAAGGCCGTGGACTGTGTCGAAAACTCGGCGCCGCCAGGAAGTAGACACCAGGGGGCGCGGTTGACCGGTGGAGATGTCACAGAGGAGGGTGGTGAGGGTGGTGTTGGCCGCGTCGAACGTCACGTCCTCCAGCCATAGCGCCGTAGGGGTCGACCGGTAGTCTTGAACGGTCGCGTCCTAGGCTTGGTCCGCTGCCATAGCGGCATAGTCGAGTCCCAAGTGAACGGCGTTAACAACCGCCCGTGAAAGGCAGTCGGCGACGAAGTTATCCTTGCCCGACACGTGTTGTATGTCCGTGGTAAACTCGGAAACCGCCGCGAGATGGCGCTGCTGACGCCCAGACCACGGTTCTGAGGTTTTGGCCATACAGAACGTCAGCGGTTTGTGGTCCACGAAAGCGGTGAACTGTCGGCCCTCCAATAGGAACCTAAAGGTCTGGTTGTGAGGAAGAGACCCAGTAGTTCCCTATCAAAGGTGCTGTATTTGCGCTCGCTCTCACGGAGTTGTTTACTGAAGAACGCCAACGGCTGCCAGCCCCCCCCTACCCACTGCTCACACACGGCCCCCACGGCGTAGTCGGAGGCATCCGTTGTAAGGGCTATGGGGGCGGCAGGCGACGGGTGAGCTAGCAGCGCAGCGTTGGCCAGCGCGGTCTTGGCGTCCACAAAAGCCTCGTCCAGCCCCGAAGACCAGTCCAGCTCATCCTTAGACTTCTTACCCCGCAGGGCCTCATACAGGGGACGCATGATGTGGGCGGCACGGGGCAGGAAACGGTTATAAAAGTTCACCATGCCCAGGAATTCCTGCAGTGACTGTACAGTGCGGGGGCGGGGGAACATGGTGACAGCCTCAACCCTGGCGGGGAGGGGAACGGCCCCCTGTGGAGTGATGTGGTGCCCGAGGAAGGTGATGGACGACTCCCCGAACTGACACTTAGCTGGGTTGATGATGAGGCCGTGTTCGCTGAGCCTGTCGAACAGCTGTCTGAGGTGCGTCATGTGTTCCTCCGCCGACGCGCTGGCCACGAGGATGTCGTCTAAGTACGCAAACAAAAATGGCATGTCACGGAGCACAGAATCCATAAGGCGCTGAAACGTCTGCGCCACCCCTTTAAAGCCGAAAGGCATACGTAAGAACTCAAAGAGCCCAAAGGGTGTGATGACAGCCGTTTTTGGGACATCCAGTGGGTGGACCGGCACTTGGTGATACCCCCACACTAAGTCGATTTTGGAATAGATGGCAGCGCCCGCCAGGTGGGTAGAGAAATCTTGTATGTGCGGTATGGGGTACCGGTCGGGGGTCGTGGCATTGTTTAGGCGACGGTAGTCCCCGCACGGGCGCCAGCCCCCGTCGGCCTTAGTAACCATGTGAAGAGGGGAAGCCCACGGGCTGTCAGAACGGCGGACAATGCCGAGGCGCTCCATAGTCAAAAACTCCTCCCTGGCTATTGCGAGCTTGGCCGAGTCGAGGCGTCGGGCCCGGGCGTAAACTGGGGGGCCCACTGTGGTGATATGATGTTCCACGCCGTGCTTGGCCACCGCCGAGGAGAAGGTGGGTGTGGTGAGCTCGGGGAAATTGGCGAGCAGGCGTTGGTATGGATCCCCGGTGGAGAGTGTGTTAGCGAGGCACAGCGCTCCAGCCCCCCCGAGCGTGCAGGGGTATGACGCAAAAGAGACGGCATCAATCACGCGACAGTTTTTAACATCCACCAGCAGGTTGAAAGCACAGAGGAAATCCGCACCTAGGAGCGGGGTGGATACAGCAGCCATCACAAAGTCCCAGCCGAAACGTCGGCCGCCAAAACACACGTCCACATGTCTGATACCGTACGTCCGAATGGACGTGCCGTTGGCGGCGTCCATCTGGGGGCCGTGACTGTCGGTCATCTTGTCCACAGCTTGTGCTGGTAGTATGCTGCGTTGAGCGCCAGAGTCAACCAGCAGCCGCCGGCCCGACAAGGAGTCTCTGATGAACAACAGCTTGCAGTCACGGCCGGCGCCCATAGCAGTTAACGAGCGCCGGCCTTGGCGTTTCCCTGAACCCTGTAACTGCAGGGTTTGCGACACTGTTTTGCTTTTGCCCCAAACCTGGCATGGTAATAACAGAGCCCATTGTCAGGTTGGCGGCGGGCTGTCACCGCAGCCGCGGTGTCCATATAGTCGTACACAGGTGGTGGTGGGGCGGTCTGGTGGGGTAGCAGGACATGCACAAACTGTTGCCGGTTGGCCAGGAAAACCCTGTCTGCTTCAGCAGCCAGAGAACAGTAGTCCTTGGAGGCGGCGAGAGGAGGACTGGCCAGTGCTGTGCGTACAGGTGTGGGGAGCTGCCTCAGAAAAATGTGTGTGAAAAGAAAGGCCGGATCAGCCCATCCCAGCACAGACAGCATTTTTTCCATTAACTCAGACGGTTTGCCGTCGCCGAGGCCATTCAGGGACAGTAAACGGTCTGCCTTCTCCAGCTCCGACATTTCAAATAGTTTCAGGAGGAATGTCTTTATAGCATCGTACTTGCCAGCAGCTGGCGGAGCTTCCAACAGTGTCATTGCTCGCGCCGTTGTCGATGCGTCTAACGCCGCCACTACGTGGAAGTACTGCGTTGCATCCTGCGTTATCCCTCTCAGCTGGAACTGGGCTTCCACATGTTGAAACCACGGCCGTGGATTATGCTGCCAAAAGTCGGGTAGCTTCACAGTAGTGGCGTAAATGCTAGCGTTAGCAATAGCCATGTTGTTAGCACCGGCGTCTTCGTTGTCAGACATACTCGTATTAGTAGTTCGATCACGTCGGGGTCACCAATGTGGAGTTAGAAAACAACGAGACAGGAGACGTGAGAGTAGACGTAGTCGAGGTAGTTTACTAGCTCCAACTTAGCATGTCATACATTCGACAACGACACTGAACTGTGAACCGGAAGCGGAAGTGCATTATCTGACCCCTCGCCTCTTCCCTTAAAGGTACACCGTCCTCTTAGGTGAATGTCTCCCGTTATATAGATGTGGGTCACCACAATACACTAATTCCATGTTTCATGTAGTTTTTGGGCTACTTAAACAAGTCCCACTAAACAAGTACATGCAACTGATAAACATATATCTGACATTTCATACATAAAAATTGGTGATGATAGAATAAGAAAATCATGGTAAAACAATAGAAAAATCTAAACTGCTCAAGGGGTTCACATACTTTCAAGCAGCACTGTATATATATATATATATATATATATATATATATATATATATATATATATATAAATTGGTTACAGATGGGGATTGATATTCTGCTCCTCATTAGTCGAGCTCTCACAACACCATTGACGGTTTCGTAAAAACACGCTATATATATATATATATATATATATATATATATATATATATATATATATATATATATATATATATATATATACATATATCCTGGTTTCCCTTTCCGTTTTAATTTTAGTCTGAGTAGTATTTACCAATCACATTAGAGTAGGCAGCGATTTCTACAGCAACATGATTTGATTGCATGCAAGTAAACAGTCCATGTGGGGCGCGGAAGAGGCAGAACGCATCGGCCGAAATGTTGTCTGGACCTAAAACGCCTACAAAAAGTATCAATGTTTGTGTACTGTGCAGAGAAACGTTTGACTCTTGTCCACTACTTGTGAAACAGTCCGGTCATAGACGTTGTCTCTCAACTCCAACTCCATTCTTGCATCTCAAGCTGCTAATCTGACTGTAAACAATGGCGGGCGCACGGAAGAGGAAGTCTTAATAGGAAACGGAAGTGAGCAGGCACACCAGAAGCCCCGAAATATTGGCTGTTGTCTCGTTGTCTCTGGGTTCTGAGATTGATTGGTAACAAAACAGGGAAAGGGGTTTGAATTTCTGGATTATTTCACAATAAAGTAAAACAGGAAAGTTGTTTCCAGGTGGATTTTGGTGTTATTAATGATTAATAATACATTTTATTTGCGGGCACATTTCAGAGCACTCAAGGACACCTTACAGAAAACAGTTAAAAAAAACAAAAAAAAACAAGCAGCGCTGTATCAGACAGCATAAAATCAAAACAAACATATGCCAGTTTGAAAAGGTGCATTTTGAGATGAGATTTGAAGGTTGAGAGTCAATGTTGTGAATGTCTTGTGGGAGAGAGTTCCATAGGCGGAGGGGGGGGGGGGGCAGAATGACTGAAGGCTCTAGGCCCCTTGGTAGTCAAGCAGGCCAATGGTGTAGTGAGTTGGAGAGCAGATGAGGATCTGAGAGTGCAGGAGGGTGTGTGGATATGAAGTTGACTTGTTGTGGGTCGATTGTTATGCATGTGGTTAGCCTGGCATGCGTTGAAATGATTAAGTCTATTCGAACAGTTAACATGGAAACCCATTTGGCCGTGTTGATAGCAAAGCCTGTGTGCTATTCAAAGGCTCTGAGTCATTCCCGTGTGGTAATAATGGATATGGTAATGTTAGGTGCAGGAAAATAACTTTGTAGTTTCTGGTGACCATTCCACTGCTGTTGACAATCCATTATCTGCATACCGACTAAGTAAGGTCTGTCACTGGTTTGCTTAATGTCAGTAGTCTCAAACGGCCCATGTCACATCTTTTTGTAATACACGTGTGAATAAGTTAATTGTTGTAAATCACATTTTGGTGGCCTTACGCATACGAAATAGGTAGTGATTGTACAGAAAACAGCTTGTGTTCTATTTTAACAGGTGTCTGAAATTCAGATTTGACCATAAATGTACAGCATTTTGAGTGGCTGTTGCAGCTAGAAAAGCACTATATAAACTACAACTTGATTGATTGATTGATTGATTGATTGATTGATTGATTGATTGATTGAAGTTCAGAAAGACATGAAGGAGCTAGGTTAATAAGGGCCTTAAAGGTGAGGAGCAGGATTTTGAAGTCAATATGGTGTTTAACAGGGAGGCAATGGAGTTACCGAAGAACAGGAGGGATATGAACTATGAAAGGAGTTCTGGTAATGATACAGGCAGCTGAATTCTGGACCAATTGAAGTTTATGAAGACACTTGAGGGGAAGACCAAAGAGGATAGAACTGCAGTAGTCAATACGGGATGGAACCAGGGTGTGAATGCGTATAGCGGTGCTGTTAGGTGTAAGTGACGGGCAAAGATGATTAATACTGCGTAGGTGGAAGTATGTAGACCAAGTAACATTACTGATGTTCAAAAGATAATGTGCTGTCCAAGATGACACCCAGACTCTTAATCTGAGGGGTTTTCTGCATTAATCAGAAAAAAACAGGCTGGTGTGAAAGTCCCAATTGTGTCGATGTCATTTAGAATGGAGAGATGTGTTTCCGCAGTTGGCTGGTATAGGAAGTTTCTTTCAAACCAAAAAGTCCGAGTTTGATAGCCGGGAGTGTGCCCCTTCCTAAATTAATGTACTAATTCATCAATTTTAAACTGACTTTTCTCTTTTTGCTTGTGTTTTAAAGTGTCTTTTTTTCCAGTGTAAAGCACTTTGAGTTGCATTACATGGATGAAAGGTACTATACTAATAAAGTTTATTATCATTATTAATTTGCTGTGAAAGTCTTGTGTTGATAATGTATATGTCCACTGATATATACAGAGTAAACATTTATAATTACCTTTAGATCTGTGATACCCCACCCCCTCACACACACCATAGGAGTCTGTCGTGGTGTTTTACCACCTGTTACTAATCGTTGTGAGAATTTGTAGTGGCACAGACAATGATTCAACCCAGCGCCAGTTATCCCTCAGAGTCCCCCCCAGGAAAGGCAGCGAGTGGCGGCGGCGATGGAAAGCCAGGGGACCTGCTGGATTTTTTGCACCATTAACTATTTATGAGTTGCCACTTTCTGTTATTTACACTGGACTGATGGTAATACTGTTCAGAACTGAAACGCCATGTGGGGACACAGACACAGAGGATGTGTGTGCGTGTGTGTGTGTGTGTGTGGGGGCAGCTTGTGCGACTTTGTTAAATATTGTACAGAAACGCCACCTGCAGCTGTGGGGTAAGTAGGGTGACTTCTAAAGCAGCTCTGGTGGGACAAATAAACGCAAATGACTGCAATGCATGCTTTTAGGTAGTGTGACCATACAATATATGAGTGGAAATGTGCCACAGACCACAAGGAATATTCAGTTGACCTGGTTTATCTGTTCCTCACACCACAAGAGCTGAGTTTGTCATCAACTGTCAGGAAATATGCCACAGTTAAACATAGAATTGCTTTCTTTTTTTGCAGCCTCGTACAACTGCTTTTAAGAGTAGAATCTATGTATGTATGCATGTATGTATGTATGTATGTATGTATGTATGTATGTATGTATGTATGTATGTATGTATGTATGTATCTGTATATCTATCCATCCATCCATCCATCGTTTCTATATAAAATGGATCTGTTTGTCTGTCTTTGTTTTCCATTGTTTCTCTCAATACCTCTCTCAAATCTAAAGGCCAATGAACAATAGGTGGTGTTAACTAAAAAATTCTCCAGCAGTGAAATGTGTCAAAATCTGTTTCACAACATGACATGAAAACTGTAAATGGAACACTTGAAATGTCCAATCAGACGAACAGCTGTCACATACACTCCCAGTACAGATGCTCCAAGAGAAGGACTGAAAATAACAAATGCATGAACTGAAGCCGAATTAATCTTCATTCACTGCACAGCAGTCTAAAGGCAACAATAAATGGGACAACAGCGATGGTGTGCATGAAATTGTCTTAGCGTTCTGGTTTTACTGACTTGTGCACATCTTGAACCTTTCAATAGTTTACTCTCCCTTGTGGATCACTTTCATTTGGTCACTGCTTGGAGTGTCAGTCAGCCATTTACACCACTTTCCTTATACCGCAAGTTGGAAATTTCTAAAATATCAGTCCTCCTTAAAGTTGAGTCAGATTTTTACACCCAGGTATAAATCAATTACCAAATCACATTAAGTACAAGATGACAGAAGAATTAAACACAGAGCAGTGCAAAAAGTATAGCCCTACTGTAAATCACAATTTAGTCTCTGAGTGCTTTAAAATCAGGATTACATTCTGTATAACACACAACACCCCCTATCCTCAGACCTTCAATTCAGACAAGGAAAAACTCCATAGGAAAAAAAAATATTCAGGAAAAAAATAACGGAGGAACCTTTAGACATTAAATAAAATAGACAAGAAGCAACACAATAACCATCAATTACACACTAAACAATTACACACATTATAACAAACAAATGCAGAATGTATACAATGAGGGAGAAACTTTTTCCACTTACAGTATGATACAATTGCATGAAAACAACACATCACCATAAAACACAACACAACACAGCACCACACAATATTACACAACACAGTAAAACACAACACGATACAATACAATAAACTAAAACACAACATAACCCAAGACAACGCAGTACAAGAGAAGACAAATCAAGACAACACAATACAAACAAAACAATACGATACAACACAGCACAATATAATGTCATGAAATGAAGTTCCTCCTGTTTGTGTGTGGTTGTCTGTGTGGTACTCTCCTCGGTCACTCCTAGAACTTAAACCTAGGGCTCCTTTGTTACCTAAACATTTGTAGTGTAACAGCACACTGGTTTAGCATGGCAGGTGCATCTCTGGAGATACCTAGCATGGCAGCTCCCTTTTTCATTGGTGACGCTTGGGTATCAAAGTTTTGTGGCCTAAATGTGCAATACGAGGAGTGGGAGAGCCAAATGCATGAAATTCTCCGTGCCCAGAGATGGTGTAAGGATCAGCAATGCGACTGTGTTGAATGCACTAGAAGGAGAACCAGGAGAGGAAATTCTCATCCTAGAACAAGTAGAATTAAACACCCCAAATGAGATTTTTCTCCAGTAGGGGGACATGTGTGTTAGGGTTAATACTCCTGTCTGTGCCCCTGACTAAGTCAATGAAAAGAAGAACTGCAGTTTGTCCCCGGGCGCTGCACTGTGGCTGCCCACTGCTCCTAGCTACATGGCTAGGACGGATTAAATGCAGAGAATGAATTTCGTCACAAGGATTAGTAAAGTATATATGTATATCTGATCCATGGGGACAGAACTGCTGTTGTTGCTTTGTGTGCTATTCTTATTGATTGCAGGCAGACGTCCAATGAATCAGTGTGAGCTTATGCACTGCACATCAGGCAGCTGAGCCAGATACTGCAAAATAAGGAACCCCAGGACTGTCACTGCACTGACATACACATGTGTCATCAGTTCGTCTTGGGTCTAACAGAGGGAAGCATTCAAAGGGAGCTACATCACATGCTAAGGAATAATCCAGACTTATCATTTGAACAGGTGCATAAAAAGGCTCTTTACTTGGAGGAGGATAGTGTAAACCAGTTCAATGGGGAACCTACATGTGCTGTGGTAAGAGGAAATATAAAATGGCATGATTCCCTTTCTTGGAAGGAACAATTTAAGGCTGAATTTTTTGCAGAGATGAAGGAACAGATTACAGATTTGAGGCAGACCGTTCAAGAGGAGCTGAGAGCAGCTATGGCATCTCCAGTAGATAATCATTCAGGACTGAGGACTTATCAAGGCAATGGGAGAAGGCCAGTCTCCAAGTCCTACTCAGAGATGCCGCCTGGAATGCCCTGAGCCCATAAGAGAATGCAGATGCAAAACACGGCCCCCAGAACACCAGAGCCAATTCATCTACCCATGGGATTTGCAGGGATGCCCCATCTGTGACCAGTGTGGTAAGAGTGGCCACATAGCCAAAGAATGTAGCGAAAAACCTTCAAAACCAGCTTTAAACAAGTAATTCCAGCCACCATGGGCCAGGTGACTGGAAAGCACAATAGTGGTCCAACCCAAATCCAGTCTCAACTCGTTGGCACCTGTCACCAGGTGAAAGTTAAGGTTAATGGAAAAGAAGTAGGTTTCCTGTTGAACACTGGGTCACGTGGTGCTAATGACAGAAGCCTGTTACCAGAGACTTTTTATTGGCCAGACAATGGGGTATGAAAATTACCTTTACTGGTTAAAGTTGTGAGCAGCAAATAGGTTAGCAATCCACTATGTTGGCTAATTTTTGGCAGAGGTACAGATGGGTGATATTGTGCTGAAGGACATGGAATTGTCATTTCAGAAAATGACCTCCATAACCCTTGGCCTCTGCCCATCTTAGGCATGAATATATCAGGAATCAGGAATCAGGAACACTTTATGAAATCTCGTTTCCCTCAGCCCACAGCAGTGCAACACAAAGACAAAAACACATCTCCAAAAACTACAAGAACTTCAAGAACACACAAATCCAAACTAACATATATCCAAACTAAAAACAAAAAAACATCACTGTCCAAGGGAACGAATGCCAGCCAGGATGACTGTCGGAACTGCTGGTCTCTGTGGGGTAGCAGTTAACTTAGCCTGCCCCGTTTCTGTGTCCTGTCCTGCTTCCTCCTAAGGTGCAGCTCCAGGCAGGGCCATGGTCCTTGGGCCCACCGGACACAGCAGACCAGGCTCCCCCAGCTGATCCAATGCCAGCTCTCCCAGCCAGACACCCTTGACACACCTCCTTGCACTCCACTTTTGCCTCGGAGTGTGTCCAAATCCAAGTGTCTGAGGAGCTGACTCTTAAAGAAACCAGTCCAGGCATGGTGGAGGTTGGTGTACAACAGGTGAGCCAAGAATATACACAATTCTCCTCAAACCTGGAAAGTCTGATACATAAGGGTAACAGGCTTTCTACAGAACAGCAAGAATAGGTGAGGGACTTGTTGACTAGACATAGAAGTGCCTTCGCTTCCCATGAAGAGGATTTTGGCCAGACAGAGGGTGATCATGCACACTATTTCTACCCCTATTAGGGAGCATTATAGGCCCATCCCCCCTGCTATGTACCAAGAGGGGCGTGACCTTCTGCAAAAGATAATTCAATCGGGGTAGTGAGGAAATGTCAAAGTCCCTGGGCATCACCTAAAAGAACGGGGAATTGTGCTTCTGCATAGACTATCAAAACTTAAATGCAGTCACACATAAGGACACGCACCCCCTCCCCAGCATTGAGGAAGCCCTGACCACTTCAACCAAAGCAGCGTACTATTCAACTCTCGACCTGACCAGTGGTTATTAGTAAGTGGATGTATCCGATGTTGACAGAGAGAAACCTGCATTCTGTACCCCCTTTGGCTTGTACAAATTTGACTGTATGCCATTCAAACTCTGCAATGCCCCCACAACCTTCCAGAGGTTAATGCAAAGCTGCCCGGGGAGTCTTATAACAGAATCTGCACTAGTTTACCCAGATGATGTAATAAGGTACTCACCTGACTTTGATGCTCACAGGTGTCACCTGGAGGCAGTGTTTAAACAACTGAGTGGCTATGGCCTCAAACTGCAACATGATAATGTTTTCTGTTTCAAAAACAGGTCAATTTATTGGGTCATATTGGGAGTACCTATGGAGTGGATCCCAGTCCAGACAAGTTCACCAGTGTGCAGAATTGGCCAGTCCCACAGACGGTGCAACAGGTGCATTCATTCCTGTGTTTTGTGGGGTACTACTGCAGGTTCGTTGCTGAATTTGCAAGTATTGACAGGCCCCTAAACTCCTTGCTTGTTGGATTACCAAAAATGAAAGCAATATATTTCTTTAAAATGGGAGGGACATTGTCAAAGATAATTTGACCTACTCAAACATAAATTGCTTGGCGCACCTATTCTAGCCTTTGCAGATTTTAAGTTTCCTTTCAGATGCTACACAGATGTGAGTAACATGGGCCTGGTTTTGGCCCAAGTCCAGGAAGGTAAGAGGTGAATCATAGCCTACACAAGCAGGGGGTGCACAATGATGCAAACTATCGCTCTTTTAAATTAGAACTGTTGGCTTTCAAATGGGCTGTAATGGAGAAATGTAAAGACAACCTGTGGGGCTCCCACTTGACTGTTACATGGACAATAATCCCTTAGGCCACTTGTCAACAGCTAAACAACTGGGGGCAATCAAGCAGTGCTGGGCAGCTCAGCTGGCAGGTGCAAGGCACCCACTAAGTCAGTGGAGGAACAAGCAATAGAAGTGGACTGGGATCCTGCCTACTGGAAACATCAACAGGACAAAGACCCCACATTGCAGCAGGTAAGAGACAACATGGCATGAGGGACCAGGCTTACACAGGAGGAGAAGAGGCAGGGTCTGCAACAGTGTTTTGCCCCATCCAACAATGGCTTCAGTTGCAACAGTTGCAAGGGATGTTAACTAGGAAAGTGCTCAATTCCAGTACTCATGAGGTATACCATCAAATGCTTATCCCTCTGCAGGAGCAGCATCCAACATGGAAGACTTTCCATGAAAGGAATGGCCATCTGGGAGTGGCCAGGACCCTCTCAATATTGTGGCACAGTTTCTATTGGCCGCAAATGGATAGGGACTTACTGACCTGGAGTGTTGCCTGTAAATAGTGTGTGAGGCGCAAGGACTGGCTTGATGGTCAAGCCCCTCTTGTCACCTTACAGTCATATGCACCACTACAAATAGTTTCCGTTGACTTTTTGACCTAGAGTAGACCAACAAACCAGTACCAACACATCCTAGAAACCAAAGACCTTTTTACCAAGTATGCCTGAGCTGTACCAGTCAGGAATCAGACAGCCCTTACCAAAGTCAGAGTATTGTTAAAGCACATTATTCAGCCCATTGGCTGCCCAGAGCAGCTACACTCGGAAAAAGGCACCAACTTTGAGTCTGCTTTGATTAAAGAGCTGTGCCAGTATCAGTGCCACAAGGCAAGGAGGATTGCATACCACCCACAAGCTAATGTCCCTTGTGAACGTGACCTGGTGACCCTGGAAGAGGAAAAGTACAATACTTACAAGAGCTCTTGTGTCTGTGTGGTTGCCCGTGTGGTACACCCATTGGTCACTCCTAGAACTTGAGCCTAGGGCTCCTCTGTTACCTAAACAGCTCTAGTGTAACAATAACACAACTCAATCCAACCCAATTCAACACAACACAACACAGCACATTGCAGTGCTACTGCCCACCACCCACATGCTAATTCTGGCTGAGTTTATTAAAGGATAAGTCTTGCAGCATTTATTCTAAATCTCTTGTTTGGAATTGTTTGTTTCTCACCTGCCTCCACTGGACAGCGCACGGCTTACACACAGACGCCGCCTATTGGGGCCTTGACACTGGTTAATTAAATCCCACTATCTGCCAGTTATTTACAGAAAGTTCCTTTAATTAACACTTTAAACCCTTGGTTTCATCCCACACTCCTATGCCGCTACTATCTGAATACCGTAAAACAAGAAGGAGGGGGATTTGACCAATGTGATTTGGGATGACGGTCCTTTGCAACAATGATCTGGAACTACCGCAGTACAAATGGTGTTTTCCTTAATCCACTATCACCTGGACTTTCCTTTGATCTTGGCTGATTGCCAGACTAATTTTTACTAAGTAAGTGCACGTTATTCGTAGCAGTCACTGAAGCTTCACGGAGTCATTGGGACAAGCAAAGAGCTTAAATTACCCACTCCCTCCACCAGCGCAGCTATAATTAGCCCCAAATTAACAAGAAATGTTTGCTTTGGTTTAATTATTCAGAACATTTATTTCACTTGTCAAGGGCTTAGATCAAATTGTTGTTTCCATGTACTTTTTGTCTTGTTTCAACTGCTAAAGCTCTTCCCTTTGTGTGTCAGTTTCTTACGACTGGTGGTTTAGATTGAGCCACTGGTCTTTTTATGGTCTTGCCTTTTGCTTATTGATTACAGCTAAATTATTCAATCTATAAGAAAGCTGTGGAGTCATGGAACATTCCTCTATTCATTATTAGCCATGTGTAGTGTTGATGAGTTAATAGTCAGGAGTTTAAAAATATTTTAAAAATATACTCTTAACAACTGAGGGGGAATCATAGTGTGTTTTGTATGTTTAGCCTATCAAGTATACAATCCTGTATACTTTACCTTATATCCGACCATTTTCCAAAGTATTACGTAGTGTTTTAAGTTTTTGTTTAATGTGTTTTTCCTACTTTCCAGGGAAGCCATTGGTTTTAATTCATTTCAGTGTAGCATGAAAAACAGAGACTTGAATCTTGCTTGAGATAGCTAATTCATCATAGTGAACATTTATTTAACTTTTTTTAAACATTCTTTTTATTGATTTTGGTTTTCAAAAAGAAAATAACATTAACAACAACTCAGTAGCACGTACAAAATGTTGGCAAAATAGGTCCAGGAAAGCACACTCCACATTCATCTAGTCACCAGAGTACACAGTGCATTGGTGTTGTACATAAACAGAACAATCCCCCAGCTCAGTCAATTATCTTCATGCCAAACTGCACTTAATTCCTAAAAGATTCAGTGTTGTTTTTTGTTTTGTTTTTTACAAAAAATAATTCTCCCATCAATACGGTATCTCAACTGCTCTAAATTAACAACATCAGATATCAGAGATTTCCACAATTGAACAGAAGGAGACTCATCCCCAACCCACTTTGTCATAATAGCCTTTCTAGTCCCCATTAAGAGAAATTGAACTGTTTCCTTGTATACCTTCAAAGAATCCGGTATGCTTCCTAGTAAGCATAAAATGGGCTTGGTAGCAGTTGTTGCCCTATCACCATACTTGTTTTTTTACATATTGCCTTTCAGAATAATTGAAATTTTTACACTCCCAGAGACAATGTAATCTGGTTCCAGTAATTGTTTTGCATTTGGAGAGGCTCTTGTTGTATACTTACTATAAACATATGGAGCTATGTAGACATTATGTAAAAGATTATATTGCATCTCCCTATATCTATTGCATATTGATATTCTGGAAGGCAATAGCAGAATTTCTTCACACATTTCTTCATCTATTGCCACCTCAAGTAGTGTACTCCAAGATGTTCTTAATCTATCCAAGTTAATTTTTTGTAACTCAGAATAGAATTTTGACACAAAATGTTCATGCTTTTGATGGTCCAGAAAAATTCTTTCTAACAAATGAGAATCATCTGAGAAATTGAGGCTTTTCATTTTCTTGCACACATAGTGCCTGACTTGTAAATATAAAAAAAAAAATCCTTGATAGGTATATTGTACTGAGCTCTTAAAGATTCAAACGTTTTAAAGTTCACATTACCATAGAGATCATACACCCTTTTTATACCTGCTTCTTGCCATGTCTTGAAATTTTATCCTTTCATATACCCGCTGGTATATGAAATAATCATGCCTCTCATATAAGCTTTATATGCATCCCACACAGTTCTTGGATCAGCCTAATCTTTGTCATTAAATTTTTATAATAGGTCTGTTTGTTCTTCCAAGAATTTAATAAAATTGTTAACCAAGAACAATAGCATATCCATCCTCCAAGAAAATTAGAGTTCAATAGGCCTAAGAGTTTGCATTAACAAAGTAATAGGAGTATGGTCCGAAAAAGCAATATGGCCTCTATCTGAATGCTCTATTAAACATCTTGATACAAATATAGAGTAGATACGTGACACTGATGAATGGGTATGAGAATGTGTAGCTTTTTGACATAGGGTTTAAATGCCTCCAAACACCCAGGCGATCTAACTCCTTTGTAATGTTTGTGACTGCCCTTGCATTTTTGGATTGAGTATTTTGGGGTGGAAACCTATCCAATATGGGACATTAACTACAATTAAAATCACCTGCTATTACCATATTGGAGCAGTCCATTTCAGCAATTGACTAAAGAGTGTAGCAAAGAATTCCTCATCTTGGACATTAGCAGAATAAACATTTCCTAACAAAAACATTTTGACTATATAGCACCCCTTTAACTGAAACAACTCTTCCTTCTAAATGGTAGATTTTTATGTATCGGTCTTTCGGTTGTGATGTCACGTGCGGGTTGCATTTCTGGATAGCCACCATCTTCCAAGTAACGTTACTCGTTTGCTGTTAGCACAGATTTTTCTTACTAACTCTATTAGTACGTCAAATATATATATATATATATCCATATATACTGCTCAAGAAAATAAAGGGAACACCTAAAAACACAATATAGACCTCGATGAATGAAATATTTCAGCTGAAAATCTTTATTTATTAGACAGAGGAATGTGTTTAGAGCAAAATAACCTAAGAATGATCAATGGAAATCAAAATCATTAGCCCATTAAGGTCTGGATTCAGAATCATACTCAAAATCAAAGTGGAAAATGAGAACATAGGCTGATCCAACTTCTGTGGAAATTCTTCAAGACGATTCAAAATGAGGCTCAGTAGTGTGTGTGGCCTCCACATGCCTGTATGCACTCCCTACAACGTCTGGGCATACTCCTGATGAGACGATGGATGGTTTCCTGAGGGATCTCCTCCCAGACCTGGATCAGGGCATCGGTCAACTCCTGGACAGCCTGTGGTGCGACATCGCGTTGGCGGATGGTACGAGACATGATGTCCCAGAGGTGCTCGATTGGATTCAGGTCTGGGGAACGTGCAGGTCAGTCCATAGCATCAATGCCCTCAACATACAGGAACTGCTGACATACTCTGGCCACATGAGGACGAGCATTGTCATGCATGAGCAGGAACCCAGGGCCCACTGCACCAGCATATGGTCTGACAATGGGTCTGAGGATCTCATCCCGGTACCTAATGGCAGTCATGGTACCTCTGGCTAGCACGTAGAGGTCTGTGCGGCCCTCCAAGGATATGCCTCCCCAGACCATCACTGACCCACCGCCAAACCGGTCATGCTGGAGGATGTTGCAGGCAGCAGAACGTTCTCCACAGCGTCTCCAGACTCTCTCACGTCTGTCACATGTGCTCAGTGTGAACCTGCTCTCATCTGTGAAGAGCACAGGGCGCCAATGGCGAATCTGCCAACCAAGATGTTCTCTGGCAAAGGTCAATCTGGCTGCACGGTGTTGGGCTGTGAGCACAGGCCCCAATTGTGGACGTCGGGCCCTCATACCATCCTCATGCATTCTGTTTCTCACTGTTTGAGCAGAAACCTGCACATTAGTGGCCTGTTGAAGGTCGTTTTGTAGGGCTCCGGCAGTGCTCCTCTTGTTCCTCCTTGCACAAAGGACCAGATAGCGGTCCTGCTGCGGAGTTGTTGTCCTCCTGCGGCCCCCTCCACGTCTCCTGGTGTACTGGCCTGTCTCCTGGTACCTCCTCCATGCTCTGGACACTGTGCTGGGAGACACATCAAATCTTCTTGCCACAGCACGCATTGATGTGCCATCCTGGATGAGCTGCACTACCTGAGCAACTTCTGTAGGTTGCAGATACCGCCTCATGCCACCTCTAGTGGTGAGGGCACTAGCAAATCGAAAAACTAACCAAAGATTGGCCAGAAAAGATGAGGACAGGCAAATGGTCTGTGGCCACCACCTGCAAATCCATTCCTTTTATAGGGGTTGTCTTGCAAATTGTCTAATTTCCACCAAGTGGAAATTAGACAATTTACCAACAGGTGAAATTGATTCACAAATCAGTGTTGCTTCCTAACTGGACAGGTTGATATCTCAAAAGTGTGATTGACTTGGAGCTACATTGCATTGCTTATGTGTTCCCTTTATTTTTTTTAGCAGTGTATATATGTATGTTTTTTTTCTTCAAATTAACGTTAAGATCACAGATTTTCTCTGGTAAGATTTTAGGTTAGGTATCCATCCATTAGTTGAACTGCTTATCCTGATCTCAGGGTCGCTCGAGCCTATTCCAACAGTCATTGGGCGGCAGGCGGGGAGACACCCTGGACAGGCCGCCAGGCCATCACAGGGCCGACACACACACACACACACACACACACACACACACACACACACACACACACACACACACACACACACACACACACACACACACACACACACACATCCATACCTAGGGACAATTTAGTAAGGAAACCCACGCAGACACGGGGAGAACATGCAAACTCCACACAGAGGACGACCCGGGATGACCCACTAAGGTTGGACTACCCGGGGCTCGAACCCAGGACCTTCTTGCTGTGAGGCGACCGCGCTAACCACTGCACCACCGTGCCGCTAGGTTAGGTGTGTGTGTGTGTGTGTGTGTGTGTTTTTTTTTTTTTTTAGGTAACATTTTAGGTTAGATTGGATATAGCTACAGTGCTGCTTGAAAGTATGTGAACCACTTGAGCAGTTTAGATTTTTCTGTTGTTTTACCATGATTTTCTTATTCTATCATCACCAGTTTTTATGTATGAAATGTCAGCTATATGTTTATCAGTTGCATGTACTTGTTTAGTGGGACTTTGTTTAAGTAGCCCAAAAACTACATGAAACATGGAATTAGTGTATGTGCAAAAGTAAGTGAACCCCCAGCTGCGTTGGTTAAGTCAAGCAGGTAACAGACTCGAGTGAAACACATTTGGGTGCTTAATTAATCATTTAAGCAGACCAATGAAATGAGACATCCTTGGGAAAGGGTTTGGCCTGCACTAATTAAAAGAGAGAGGAAACCAACCAAACCACTGTGGTCCCATACAAATCAGCAATGCTGAGAGCAAAGGAGATATCTGAGGACATGAAGAAGAGGGTAGTGATAGCCCATCAGTCTGGGGAGGGCTATAAGACCATCTCCAAAAGATTCCAGCTCCATCCATCCACTGTAAGACAAATAATTTACAAATGGAGGGCCTTCAACATGACAGCAACTCTACCTAGAAGTGGACGCCCATCAAAACTATCACCCAGAAGCACCAGAAAGATAATAAATCAGGTAAAGGCCAACCCACACATCACCTCTAGAGAGTTGCAGACCTCTCTGGTAGCATCTGGGACAAATGTGCATGCGTCTATAATCAGACGAAAATTGAATAGCCATGACATTCATGGGAGGGTTGCTAGAAGGAAGCCTCTGCTCTCAAAAAAGAACAAAGCTGCCCATTTCAACTTTGCCAGAGAGCACTTGGACAAACCAGAGGCCTTCTGGAAGTCCATTCTCTGGACAGACGAGTCCAAAATAGAATTATTTGGTCACAATCAAAACCAACATGTTTGGAGAAAAGCCAACACTGCACATGAAGAAAAGAACCTCCTCCCAACAGTGAAGCATGGTGGTGGAAATGTGAAGGTCTGGGGCTGCTTTTCTGCTTCTGGACCTGGACGACTCCATATTATCCAAGGAACCATGAATTTTCCGGCATATCAACAAATTCTTGACCAGAATCTCCTGCCATCAGTCAGGGAGTTGAAGCTGGGACAAAAATGGATTATGCAACAAGACAATTACTCAAAGCATTCCAGCAAAACTACAAAGGAATGGCTTCAGAGAAAGAGGATTTGTACTCTGGATGGGCCCAGTCAAAGTCCGGATCTTAATCCAATTGAAATGTTGTGGCGAGACCTGAAGAAGTTGGTACATACCAGATGTCCCTCCAACCTCTCTCAACTGGCTGAGTTCTGCAAGGAGGAGTGGGCAAAAAGCCCCATAAGCAGATGCGAGAGACTGGTTAGCGGTTACAGAAGATGTTTGGTTGAAGTAATGACTGCAAAAGGAGGAGCCACAAGCTACTAATACAAGGGTTCACATACTTTCGCACATGTTAAATGTTCAGTTTTTGTGAAATAAACCACCTTTGTTGAATTAAATAATGAAAATATATCTCTTTTTGTGTGTGCGTCCATTATTTGGAAGGTGTGCTTTACAAATTGGGATTTGGATGCATGTGTAATAAGCTTATTTTAATGTTTTTTACAAAAACAGTGACCATGTCTGGAGGGTTCACAAATTTCCAAGCAACACTGTATATATTAGATTAGATAGTGCATGCAGGTGAGATGGTTGGGCGTTCCTATTGTGTGAAGAATTGCCACAGCAAATCCCACGATCGCTCCGGTATTAAACTCGCGAATGGGTTACGCTTTTTTTATTTTGTAGTGGCTATAAGGGATACATAATTCCCCTTATTGAGCTAGTAGGAACGTTTGTTTACAGCTGCGGTTTTCCCGGTTTGGGTTTACAGTGATACACTAATGCTGCGCGGGTTTTTGTTGTTGTTGATATGGTGGAAGCAATAAATGGTGCATGTTGTGTAGCCGAAAGAGAAAGTTGTGACGACTCCTGATTGAGCTCCTCTACACTGGTGACCCCGACATTTGTCTCTTGGTAGCTATCAGAGACAATCTTTCAAACGAACATGGTTGACGAAATCAATGCGGTTTCTCTCAAATTGCCAGAGTTCTGGGAGTCATCGGCAATGACATGGTTCGCCCAGGTGGAAGTGCAGTTTGCTATCCGCAAAATAACAGATGATGCTACCAAATACTACTACGTGGTATCGGCGCTCGGGTGTTCGACTGCAACTAGAGTGGTGAGTCTCCTTACAAATCCTCTGACGGCAGACAAATACAAGGGGCTCAAAGATCACCTCTTGAAGATTTTTGAACTTTTCGATGCCGAGAGGGCCCACTGTCTCTTTTCTCTGCAAGGCCTGGGTGACAGTAAACCATCCAAGCTCATGGACACAATGCTGAATCTGCTGAGACTGGCGCACACACCTGATTTCCTCTTTGTCCAACTGTTTCTGCGACAACTGCCTGCTTAGGCATTACCGATTGCCGCAAGCTAGCTGAAGAAGCTGACAAGTTCTTCCTGGCCAGCCAAAACCAGCACTGCGCGTCCGCGCTCACCCCTGCCCACCCCACACGCCACCACCTGGTGACTCAATGGTGGTCGCCGCAGCAACCCCCGGTCGGCGACAGGAGCCCGGCCTGTGCTTTTACCATGCAAAGCTCGGGGCCAAGGCGAAAAAGTACAACTCCCCGTGCAAATTTCAGCTTGTCGGGAAACGCTAAGGCCGGCGCCCACTAGTGGCCATGGGCATTGGCGTAGAGGACAACAGGCTACTTTTCCTGCAAGACTCCATCTCGGGGCCGCGTTTCCTATGCGACACTGGGGCGCAGAGGAGTATCGTACCTGCATCGAGTGTGGACGCCCTGTCGGGCGCTCACGGCCCTCCCATGGAAGCTGCTAATGGCAGCTCTATCCGTACGTACGGCACGAGGCACATTAACATGCGTTTTAACGGACAGCGGTTCAGCTGGGATTTTGTCACCGCCGACATGGCATTTCCCCTCCTCAGTGCAGATTTCCTTTGTGCTCATGGGCTGCTGGTGGACATCAGGAATCGACGCCTGATTGACGCCGTCACCTTCGCTTCACACGCATGTACACTCAGCGATACAGGCTCCGTCAGGCTGTACAGCATGCTCTCCAATGAGGACGTGTTTCTCCATCCTCTCTCTGAGTTCCCTGACCTCACCGAGCCCGCATTCTCGTCATCTACGACCAAACATGGGGTTGAGCACCACATCGTAACCACTGGCCCACCGGTGCACGCCCGAGCTTGGAGCCTCGACCCGACCAAGCTCTCTGTCGCCAAGGCGGAGTTTGAGAACATGGAGCGCCTCGGCATCATCCGCTGCTCCAGCAGCCCGTGGGCTTCACCCCTCCACATACTGCCTAAGCCTGGCGGTGGGTGCCATCCATGTGGTGACTACCGTAGGCTCAATGACGCAACAACACCGGACCGCTACCCGGTCCCTCACATCCAAGATTTCTCTGCCCACCTGGCTGGGAAAGTGATCTTTTCCATGGTGGACCTCGTCCGTGGATACCACCAGGTGCCCGTCCATCCCGCTGATGTCCCCAAAACAGCTGTGACAACTCCGTTCGGACTGTTCGAGTTCCTGCACATGCTGTTTGGGCTCAAGAACGCTACGCAGTCCTTCCAACGCCTCATGGACTCAGTGTTGCGGGACCTGCCTTTCCTCTTTGTGTACCTGGATGACATCCTGGTCGCTAGCGCCTCCGTGTCCAAGCACTTGTCCCACCTCGGGTTGATAGTTAACCCGGCCAAATGCCAGTTTGGTCTGAGCACCATCGACTTCCTGGGCCACCGGGTCACCAAGGATGCGGCGGCCCCCCTTCCATCTAAGGTGGAGGCCGTCGCAGACTTTCCACGCCCACACACGGCCCAGTCCCTCTGGGAGTTCATTGGAATGGTGTCCTTCTACCACCGGTTCATCCAATCTCCTCCACCCCCTATATGAGGCTCTGAAGGGCACAGCCCCCAAACACACTGTGGAGTTGTCTGCAGAGAGGTACAAGGCTTTTACGGATGTGAAGGCCGCCCTGGCTGATGCGGCGATGCTGGCACACCCTGTGTCTGGAGCGCCCATCGCCATCACAACAGATGCTTCAGACTATGCTTGTCGGTGTGGTTTACAAGCAGTGGGTGAGCGGCGTGTGGCAGCCGCTTGCCTTCTTCAGCCGGCAGTTGAACCTGAGAGAGCGCAAATACAGCACCTTCGATCGTGAGCTGCTTGGCCTTTTCCTCGCTGTTAGGCACTTTCGTTTCCTACTGGAGGGCCATCAGTTCATGGCTTTCGTTGATTACAAACCGCTGGTGTTCGCGATGGCCAAGGTGGCAGAGCCATGGTCAGCCCGCCAGGAGCGACAGTTGGCCTACATCTCAGAGTTTACCACCGACGTGAGGCATGTCGCTGGGAAGTCCAACCTGGTCGCCGACTGTCTCTCCCGGGCCATCGCTGGGGCCGCCCATTTGGGACTTGACTACAGCCAGATGGCGCCTGACCAGGCCGCCGACCCAGAAGTGCAGGCATGCAGGACCACCGTCACAGGGCTGCAGTTGGAGGATGCGGCTTTCGATGACGCCGGCGCCACGCTCCTGTGCGATGTCTCTATGGGTCAGCCCCGCCCCGTCGTTCCAACTGCTTGGAGGCGACGGGCAGTCCATGGGCTGTCTCACCCTGGTAGAAAGCCTTCACAGAGGTTGGTGGCGGCAAAGTTTGTCTGGCATAGACTCGAAAAGGACGTGAGGGACTGGGCTGACACCTGTGTGGAGTGCCAACGCTCCAAAGTGCTCCGGCACGTCAAAGCACCCCTGATACCTTTCACGATACCTTGAGAGGAGGTTCGACCACGTGAATGTGGACCTGGTAGGCCCCCTACCCCCCGCCCGTGGTTTCACATACCTGCTCACCATGGTCAACAGGATCACGCAATGGCCAGAGGCCATCCCGCTTTCATCCACGACAGCGCCTGAGGTTGCCCGAGCGTTCATCGGAACCTGGGTCGCTCGCTTTGGCATCCCATCTGACCTCGCCTTGGACAGAGGGCCGCAATTCACGTCAGCGCTCTGGGAGAAGATTGCCGCAGGTTTAGGGGTGAGGTCCATCGCACCACAGTGTATCACCCTCAAGCTAATGGATTGGTCGAGAGGTTCCATCGCTCGATGAGGCCACATTGCGGGCTACCCTCAAGGACGACTGCTGGGTCGACAAACTGCCTTGGGTCATGCTTGGGCTCAGGACGGCCCCCAAGGAAGACCTCCAGTCCTCATCCACTGAACTGGTCTACGGACAGCCACTTCGGGTCCCGGGGGATTTCCTTCCCACCGCCACAGCTTCCTGGTCCGCCAGCTGCCAAAGGACTGCGCTGCAGGAGGAAGCCAGGGCTATTGCACCGGTCCCACTTCTCAGCATAGCGGCTCTCAGTCCTATGTCCCCACGGAGCTGTGGTCGGCGGAGTATGTTTTCATCCGTCACAACGTGCACCGCGGTCCCCTGCAGCCACCCTACGACGGCCCATTTCGGGTACGGGACACTGGAGATAAGCACTTTGTGGCGGAGGTTGGCAGCAGGCTGGAGCGGGTTTCTGTGGACCGCCTCAAGCCTGCTCACCTGGACTTAGACCGCCGTGTTGGTCTGGCCCTGCCCACACGGCGGGGGCACCCCCCGGACCTGCCCCCCTCCCCCGGCGATCCGCCCCCTGCTTCCCCAGCCCCTCCCTTTCCCCGGTCCAGCTGTGAGGACTCTGCTGCTTTGCCTGCGGTTAAGCAACCCCCAGCTCCTGTTCAGCGGAGCCGTTGGGGCAGAGAGATCCGCCCCCCTCGCCACACTGACTTTTCGTATTAAGGCGAATTCTGGGGGGACGTATGTAGTGGTTATAGGGATACATAATTCCCCTTATTGAGCTAGTAGGAATGTTTGTTTACAGCTGCTGTTTTCTCGGTTCGGGTTTACAGTGATACACTTCCGCTGCGCGGGTTTTTGTTGTTGTTATGGTGAAGGAATAAATGGTGCACGTTGTGTAGCCGAAAGAGAAAGTTGTCACGACTGCTGATTGAGCTCCTCTACACTTTCCCTTCTTGGAAGACAAACGAATGAAAGAACAGAGAGGACTTAACCAAGAGGTGTGCTCATGATGGTCTGGGTTGCAGCAGTGAGACGCAAATCGATCACGTTCAAATACATTTTGGCGGCAATGTTGGTGTGTTCTTTGCATTTTCACAAAGGTAAGCTTTCCTTTCTCTCACACACACATAAGGTTAGCTAACGTTACCGTACAGTCTCACAGGCATCCACTAAAGTTAGCCACGGCACAGGTGTAACTGACTGACATCGATTTAAGTCGGCAACACTTTGTATGCTTAAATGTTGAAATAATTGATTCAATCGTTTACGTTAAGGCAATAACCTGTTATGGTAGACAATGTAGGCAATTAGATAAAGCTAGCTCTTACCTTTGCGAAGATCACAGTGTTGTCACAGCCTGTTGGCTTGAAGCTGTGGAGATCTTGTTGACATATAGGAAATAAGTGTGTTCTCAACTGTAGAAGTACATCTATAGAGGAATTATTCGTTATCAAACACTGGGGATGCGCGCGCAGCTTGGCTGCAAGAAGAACGTTACTCGGCTGTTGATTACCATCTCGGCTTAGTATGAAGACAGCTAGCGAACTTCCGACACGTTACAACGGTTTGATTTTAGTTTTAAATTATTTTATATTGTTGCGAATTCGGAGGGCAGCCCAGGAACCGTCGCCACGAGTAAGGTATGGCTGCAGCCTGGAACCTCTCGCCTCTTACCTCTCGCCTGGTACGAAGGGGCGTGTACAATGAATTACTGTCATTTCACCAACTACATAGGGACAACAACGTCGCGAATACGTTTTATTTCAGTATGGAGTCACGCAAGGTAAGTTGCTAAGTTATCTGCACATTAATTAGTTAGTCAGCGAATATTACATAGCTAGCTAGCCACATGTTATTTCTAAAACTAACTTACTCATTATAACAATTTATGTTTGCGGACTTTTTTGCGGACTTTGATGGTTTATTTCTATTAAGCTCTTTAAGGTAAACAGTGTTTTGCGACAAATAATATCCCTCGGGTGACGAGATGCACAGCATGCTGTTCTTTATTTCATTTACTCATTAGCTATAACAATTTATGTTTGCAGACTTTGATGCTTTGTTTCTATTAATCTCTTTAAGGTAAACAGTGTTTTTGTGAAGAATAATATCCCTCGGGTGACGAGATGCACGATGTGCTGTGCTTTATTCCATTGCCCCCCTTGCCCCACTTCAATGTACAAGCCTCGAAATGAGGCAAAGGTATTGCTGCACATGGAACTCCATGTAAAAATGCTATTCAACATAAAGGTTAGTTCCCTCTTATCAGCTTTCTGCTATGCCGTTATCATACAGAGCACACAGTTTCCAGGGGAATAAGTTGCCTCGGATACCTTTCATTTTGGACAGATAGTACATGATCTGGTTAAACAGCTGGGTAATGTATGAGACCATTCTTTGCAGCCGGTCATCTTCAGGACGATATCTGATGCCCTCAATATTATCAGGTGATGGTTCAGTCATCTCTGTGCTCCGTACTTTCCTGAAGAGATGCCTCTGTGTCTCAAATAAATGCTATTTGGCCAAATATTTATGAATGCATGACATTCTTGGCTTTGAACATGGGCAGTGCCACGTATTCATTTTTCCGTCATAGGTGACCATGACTCGCCCTAGTCGGCTGTAATAGCTTACAGTTGCTTTGCAGACTGATATGTACCGTTTGTACTCTGACCTCAACAGAGACTGGCACATTGGCTGTATCTGCCTTTGACTGGAGCTGGAGACACTGCTGTTTCTTGTTTTCTCCAAACGACTTGTTTTTCACCATGTCATTTACTGTTTCTTCAAGTAGTACAGTCTGGATGGCATTTGCTGAACAGTAGTCAAGAGAGCGAACATGATGGCATTGAAATGTTGTCAAGCCACTCCTAACAGCAAAGTCACAGGCCTGTTGACAGTCACTGGACTCACATGTGATTTGGTGCTCCTTCCCCCAGGTTTTCTTTAGGACATGCAGAGGCACAACTGGTCCAAGAAAAGACTTTTTCACTGCATATATACCACTCCTCTCATCTACACATACATACAGCATCCAGATGGGAATTTGCTGTAATGTCTCTGACAGCCATATCTGTGTGTTTTCTGTAAATGTGTTTCTTAATGTTTTTTTAATTATCTGCATTTTACAATAAGCACAACGTACAGTTGGCGGCTTTGCTCTCCACACTCTGGAGGAGAGCTGTCTGTATGACTGCCTAGCGAGGAGGATTCCTGCGGCTTCCTGAAGTTGGCAGCAGGTGCAGCTTCCTGTCCTACGTCAGTTGCAGCTTCCTGTCCTACGTCAGGTGCAGCTTTCTGACATTCCTTTACTTGCCCATCCCCTTGCTTAGCTGGCACACTGCAGGTCTGCAAATGATTGATGAAATCCTGTCGTCTAATTACAGTGTTTAGGCAGACAGGGCAGTGAAAATGTCCACTGCTTCCACTTCTGCAGGCCTGGTGGCACTTCGTTATGAGGAAATCTATAAAGGGACAAAAGCATTATGCTTACCCCATGAGATGAAGCGAACTATGTTGGAAATTCTCATTTGTGAGAAAAAACACTAACAACATTGTTAAACATCGAAAATGTCAATCATGATTACATGATGATAGAAGGCTGAAGGCTGAGGCTGAAGTTGACTAATTACTCATTAAGAGCTCCCAATTTGTTTGCAGGGTGTCTGCAGGTATCAGAGAGTTAAATTGAATACTTTTAAAGACTTTAAAGACCAAATATAAAGGAATTGAAATTCTGTTTTTTAGTTCAGCATGAAGGTAATTACTATGTTTTTCCCCAGGGCTTGACAGGTAAGTACTAGGATTCACTAGCGTTTCTCTCTACAGGTAAATATGACAAGTAAATACTTAGTATAAATGGAGTTTGGTTTATCTTGAATATGCATTTTTCCAACGCCAAGTAAGTCAATCAATCAAGCTTTATTTAGCACATTTCATACACTAACTGCAACTCAAGGTGCTTTACAGTATAAAGGTACTGATTAAATGAAATGCATGTTTTCATCAATGCATGAAGGGAGTAAACTGCATTATGCCACCCAAATTCCAGCTGATTATTTTAGTCCAGTATCCCCACTATAAACAGAATATAGTTTTAGCCTGACATGGTTTTGACATTTAAACCCCATGTGCAACATGGGGAAAATACCATTTGACATGCATGTTTCCATCAAGGCCTGAACGGCCAACTTCAGCCTAGGTAATAATAATAATAATAATAATAATAACGTTAGTATTGGTAAGCTTACATAGTAGCAGTGGTTAAAAACAAACAAATGATAACGGCATAGCAGAAAGCTGATAAGAGGGAACTAACCTTTATGTTGAATAGCATTTTTACATGGAGTTCCATGTGCAGCAATACCTTTGCCTCATTTCGAGGCTTGTACATTGAAGTGGGGCAAGGGGGGCAATGGAATAAAGCACAGCACGTCGTGCATCTCGTCACCCGAGGGATATTATTCTTCACAAAAACACTGTTTACCTTAAAGAGATTAATAGAAACAAAGCATCAAAGTCCGCAAAAAAAGTCCGCAAACATAAATTGTTATAATGAGTAAGTTAGTTTTAGAAATAACATGTGGCTAGCTAGCTATGTAATATTCGCTGACTAACTAATTAATGTGCAGATAACTTAGCAACTTACCTTGCGTGACTCCATACTGAAATAAAACGTATTCGCGACGTTGTTGTCCCTATGTAGTTGGTGAAATGACAGTAATTCATTGTACATGCCCCTTCGTACCAGGCGAGAGGTTCGCGTTAATCGCGTTGGCTATTTTGTCCCTGTGTAGTTGCCATTGTACACGCCCCTCGTACCAGGCGAGAGGTATGAGATCAGGGGTTCCAGGCTGCAGTCATACACTCTTGGACCCGTTAGCCAAGGGCCAACGTGTCTATTTATCCATGCACGTTACACTACACGCCTCCTTCGGGAAGCGCGTCCACGCGCATCCCACTTCTGACACCATTGTAGCGAATTCGGGGGGGGGGGTAGCCCGGCCGGACCGTCACAGCCGGGACGCGAACTCGTGTATTCCGCATCGCGGGCGACAACGTTAACCAGGTGAATAACGGACCCAAGGACTAGCGAGTCTATTTATCCGTGCACGTTACACCACCTCCCTCCTTCAGGAAGCGCTTGCGATGGAGAGGACCGCCACAGCTGGGATGCGAACTCGTGGCTCCCGCACCACGGGCGACAACGTTAACCAGTCGACTAAAGGCTCCGATCATTGAATAGGCTACCGAGCCTATTCATCCGTGATCGTTACATTGCCCTCTTCCTTCGGGAGTCGCGTCCCCGCGGAACCTGCACCGCAAGCGACAATGTTAAACAGTCGACTAAAGGGTCTGATCGTTAGCCGAGGGCTAGTTAACATGTCTACTTATCCATGCACGTTACACTACCCCCCTCCTTCGGGAAGCGCGTCCGCGCGCATCCCACTTCTGACACCAAAGTAGCGAATTCGGGGGGGGGACAACCGCAGGAACTGCCGCAGCCGGGACGCGAACCCAAATTTATCTTTGACTCTACTGGAAAGTGTAGATTATAATTTCACGGATCCTTTATCAAAACATTGACAAGCTATTTTCTAGGGACTATACATTTACAAGGCTTGTTAATGCTGCGCACACAATCACCATGTCATCTAAGAGGTCTACCTGTGTGAGTGGAATAACAGTTGTTAGAATTTTGAAATTCTTCCATCTACCCATTACTCTTTCAATGTGTTCTCATGTTAGACAAACGCCTTGATGTTTCCACTTCTTGAGCAGAGAGCTGTTTTTTACCTTTGGTAAAGTGAGGGATTCTAAGGGTGGCACCGATTACGGCAAGCTCATCTCTGATGGTAAAACCACGATCTGCTAGTATCTCATCATTTACTTCTAGAAGGTTATAAAATCCAGACTCAGCTGTAAGTTGTTTATCAGAAACACACCCACCCCAACCTGTGGACAAAAATATAATGGCTCCTGCAGGTGACATGCCAACCAAATACTTAACTGTGTTGTGGCTCTTATAATTCGAATATGTTTGTGCTCTGGAGGTTAGATTTGTTGGTCTTTTAATAAAAGTTTCAGTGCAGTCAATAATACATCTGCAACCCATGTATTTAGCTTTAAAACATTTTGACATATTGCTTAATATTGCATGCTTGCTTGGCCATTTGATGAGAGGCTTCAAACCTGAGACATAACAGGTAGCCAACTTATCATAATTTTAGAGATGTCACATTTGGTAACATTAAATCTGAATGCAATATCCTCGTTGCTGAGCCCTAATCGGAGTTTCATCAGGATAGCCAAGAGATGGTCCTCCAGGGTCAGAGAGCCACACACAACCTATATACTGTCTTTAACTGTTTGGAGCAACCGCTCAAAAATGACACTGGTCAGACCTGTGAAAGGCAGAACCTGTGCTGCTTTGCATTTGATAAAGCTAAAGGAAAACTGTGTTCCTGAGTGTTGCTTTTAGTTGTTCATTCTTGGCTTTGAGTTTGCTGATGTCCACATACAGGTTGTCAAATTTGGTAGAAAGTTGGCTGTACTTCTGTTTGAGGTCATCATGGAGAGCCTTCGGGACCGTGGCTTCTGCAAAAGAGATTAGATATACAGATAAATAGAAATTTTACAGTCCTATTTTTCATATCTGGGAAACGGCTACACTCTGAGTTTGCCAAACAGAATCATGGCCAAATACTTTTTCACAACAAATATATAAACAGGACAACCAGATTAATCCTGGTAGTGACTGTTCTACTGTACAATAGTTAAGATGTTAGGTGTAGCATCCCCACCGAATGATGGTCAACACTTCAACTGATGATTTTTCATTTATTTAGAAACTCCAAACCCGCGTAACAGCTAGATATAAAGCAAAAAAACAGAAATACATTAAATACATCGCCATGTAGCTTCAAGCGTTACCCCAGCTTAACATTAGCTCACATCTGTTAACAGATACTCAACATAGAAGAGCCATGAAGTTCCTTAAGGCTTCAAAATTACATCAAAGCACAAAAACACATAACAATACAATACAAAGAACACTAACCTAGTGCCTCTTCGGAGGGCGCTAATACAATAAAATTTGACTTAATGAGATTTCATTTCACCGTTAATGTTCCTTCTTTCGTTCGCGATAGGACATACTAAGAATCAATTTGTAATTTCAGAATAAAAATCCCTCGAAGTAAACAAAACAGGAAATACTGTAATACATATTTAAAACATTAGAACTGCAATAATATGAATGTGTGTCTGTGAATGTTCTCCTTCATCCAGGTCATGGTTATCCAAAGGAGTTGAATCAAGTGCAACTGGACTTGGTATATATCCATGAAGACGATTCGTCTCTCATTCAAGAGGCTTCCTCAGTTCGTGCCTTTCTGACTAGACCAAGCTAGTCTGACTGGCTGGTGATGAGACTCTGAATTTAGCCTCTAGGAGTCGTTGTCAGAGCTATTGATATGCGTGGCTCTTTGTGAGCCGATGTTTACCAACGCCCGTCGCTAACAGAGCCATAGATATGAGTGGCTCTTTTGTGTACCGATGTTATGGCCGCGCCCGTCGTTATCGGAGCTATTGATATGCATGGCTCCCCTGTGCTCCGATGTCAGCCGGGCCCGTCGCCATCGGAGCTATTGATTTGCATTTGTTTAGCAGCGACGGTCGTTGGGGGTGTTGTGACTGACTGTTGTTCTTGGAGGCTAGGCTTCTTGAGTCTCCTGGGTAGAGATGAAAGGACGGCATCGTAAGTGGGAGATAGGTGGTGTCGCAGACCTCCTCCTCTGTTGAGGGATGGTTTTTCCAGTTTCGCATAGATGGCTTCCTTCACCCCTCTTTCAAAACGTCTATCTTCTCTGTCCAAAATGTGAACGTTGCTGTCCTCGAAGGAGTGTGTCTTCTCCTTTAGGTGTAGATAGACTGCTGAGTCTTGTCCTGAGGAGTTTGGCCTTCTGTGTTGGGACATCTGTTTGTGTAGTGGTTGTTTGGTTTCTCCTATGTATAGGTCAGTGCAATCCTCATTGCATTGTATGGCATACATTGCATTGTACGGCATACACCAGATTGCTTTTCCGGGTGTGTGGCACACGGTCTTTGGGATGAACCAGTCTTTGTCAGAGTGTGTTGCTGGGTTTGAAGTAAACCGGGATGCGGTGTATGTTGACAGGAGCCTCCACATTTGGGGTTTACAGGAAACCTACACACACAGACCAATATCTACTTTTCGACTCACACCACCCGCTGGAACACAAACTGAGCGTCATCAGAACTTTGCAACACAGAGCTGACAATGTGTCCTGCGGCACTCAGGCCCAACGAGAAGAACACATATATACTTCAAACCCAGCAACACACTCCGACAAAGACTGGTTCATCCCAAAGACCGTGTGCCACACACCCGGAAAAGCAATCTGGTGTATGTCATACAATGCAATGTATGCCGTACAATGCAATGAGGATTGCACTGACCTATACATAGGAGAAACCAAACAACCACTACACAAACGGATGGCCCAACACAGAAGGCCAAACTCCTCAGGACAAGACTCAGCAGTTTATCTACACCTAAATGTAGCCCGTGGAATTAGATACCACACAGGACACAATTACTTCCGGGGTTCTTGTAGCTTCAAGTTTATTGTTTGAACCTTCGAATGCAGATCGTTTTACTGAGTGCATACATTCCTGTGTCTTTCGAGCAAAAAGCTCATAAATGTTCACAGATGTGGCACGTTTAACAGAAAAGATTTTAAAAAGGGAAATAATAAATACAAAATACGGTGCAAAATACGGCAGTGGACTATGTACGTTAAACAGGGTTTAACAAAGACATGTGGAACTTCCTGAAGATCGCGCAACTTCTCACTCTGTCAGTTACCTTGTCATGCCTGCAATGGCGAACAGCGGTCGACGGCTCGCGCCCAAAATCACCGAACATCAACTCCAGTAGCGTTTACTACGGAGTCAGAGCACCGTCACACCGCAATCTTCAGGCGCTCCACACAAGAAAAAAAGAAAGAATACCCAAGATGCACTTGGATAACTTGCACGGAGTTACATAAAAGTCCGCCACTGCCACTTACTGGTCAAAACATGCAATGACAACCAAAACTATAAAAATACACTCACAATCTGCTTCACAATTTAACTACATCAAATGACATTTTACATGGCATGACAGTGTAACAATTACATATATTAACAGTTAAACTATACTAAATTTAAGTGGAAAATCAGTTAACATATTTAACAGATTTACCACCCGGCTACATACTCCCCTGCAAATATAGTCAACGTCCTCGGTGACTACGAAACATGAACTGACTCAAATACTCCCTGCAAGGCCTTTTCAAAGAGAGCAGCACCCAGGCTTGTCAAAACCCTAGAGACCATGTCTGTGCTGACTGAGACTGCATTACAGGCTGACTTTGGCAGATGAAATGGGTTTGAATGAGATCCAGCCATTTCCCGCTTGCTTTTCCTAATGGCAGGTTTAGGTGCATAGGTTCTACGTGCTGCTCCACCAGCATCCTCTGTTAGTGCGGGCCTGTCCCTGTTTTCAATAATGGGCAAGTCACTGTCGCTAACGTCTGGATGCACATCATTAACACATTCTGTTTCTGTGCCACAATTTCTCATATCTGAATAACCTTCCTCAGGTCCTTCACCGTCACTCTCATCTGTGGGTGCTGTCACAGGTAAACTAACACTTTCTGCTGCAAGAGGCAGGTTAGGTACTTGCACAAGCCGGCGAGGGATGACTTCCTCAACAATAACAAAATCAGCCTCAGGTGACTCAGGCTCATCCTCAGCTACAGGCTGTGTAGTGGTCTGTAACCTAGTTCTAGTTCTTGGTTTGGGAACTGGTTTCGCACAAGGTCGCAACTCTGACCTATGAACTCTTTTAATGGGACCTCCCTCAAAAGGTTCAACAGTGTGTGTGGTACCCTGGATGTCAACTACCTTGTAGACTGTTGAGGTCCATGTGTCCTGAATCTTATGTCTACCTGGGGGTCTGTGACGTAGGAAAACCAACTGACCAATGTCCACAGGAGGACAATACACCTTCTCATTTTGCAGTGAGATCCTCTCAGCTGCCTTCTGTTCTGAGTACTCTCTGGCTCTCTCATGTGCCTGTCGGAGTCTCTCCTGATGAACAGACAACCAATCCTGTTTCCTGTCTGACACACACTCACGCCCTAATAAAGCATCTACTGGGAGATGTGGCTGTACCCCGAAAAGCAAATAATAAGGCGAGTACCCTGTGGTGGAATGAGGAGTGACATTATAGGCATATACTACTTCAGACAGATGCTCTGGCCAACGCTTTTTTTTCTCTGGTGGGAGTGTCCTTAACAAGTCATGGAGTGTGCGATTGTATCTTTCACACTGACCGTTTCCCTGTGGCCTGTAGGGAGTTGTCCGTGTCTTTTTAACCCCATAGAGTTTGCACAGCTCTGCTATAATTTCACTCTCGAAATTTCGACCTTGGTCTGAGTGCAGTCTCTCTGGGACCCCATATTTCATGAACCACTCCCTGAGCAAAACTTTAGCTGTAGTGTCAGCCTTCTGGTCTTTGGTAGCATACGCTTGTGTGAACTTTGTAAACACATCGGTCACAACAAGGACATTTTCACGGCCATCTGAAGCTGCCTCCAACACTGTAAAATCAACAGCCACCACTTCTAGAGGTCGGGAGGCCAGGAATGCCTGAGCTGGAGCATGGATTTTTGGCTGAGGCATCTTGGTCAAAATGCACCGCTCGCAGTTTTTAACCCAGCTTTCAACATCCTCGCATAGCCCTGCCCAAAAACACCTCCCTCTTAGCAAGTTTACAGTGCGCTCTATGCCCTGATGTCCCATGTTGTTATGTACATTTTCTAGAACTTGGTCCCTCAAACAACTATGCACGAGCAACTGCCACACTTCTCCATGACGTGGGTCTGTGATAACCCTGTACAACAACCCTTCTCGTTGTTGTATGCATCTCCATTGTTTCAACAATCTTTTCACTTGACTAGACAGGGCTGCTCTCTCTCTGGGACATGGCCTCCTCCCCCGATCCCAAAATGCCCTAAACTCTTTTAGGGTGGGGTCACCGGCCTGAAAACCTACCAGCTCCTCTCTGGTATAACCTGGCAGTGTGGGGGTGTTGCCCTGTTTAGTACCTGTCTCACCAGACCTCGACTCCCCAGCACGGATCTGTCTCACTTTGTAACACTCCAGACCTCTAGAGACAAGACCAGGATCCAGAACTGTTCCTCGCTCAATCAGGTTACACACAGTGATACAGTCGTCAAAATCCGAGTCAGGGTCTGTTTCAGGCTCCCCTGCAAACTCCTGCCTAGAGAGAGCATCTGCGGCGGCATTACTGCAACCAGGACGGTACTTAACCTCGAAATCAAAAACAGACAGTTGCGCTACCCACCTCTGCTCTATAGCACCTAACTTGGCTGTCTTGAGGTGGCAGAGGGGATTGTTATCAGTCAGGACAACAAACTTTGAACCAAGCAAGTAACCCCTGAATTTTTCAGCAACTGCCCATTTTAAGGCAAGCAACTCCAACTTCATGCTACTATAATTTCGGTCATTCTTCTCAGCCTGCCGTAGTCTGCGGCTAGCATATGCTAGGACACGTCTGGTGTCACCTTGCTGCTGACACAATACAGCGCCTAATCCATGCTGACTAGCATCTGTCTCAACTACAAATGGTTGTGTGAAATCGGCAAAACCCAAAATGGGAGCAGAGGTAAGTTTTTCCAGTAACTGCTCAAAGGAAGAGTCACACTCTGGTGTCCACATATTACAAAACTGGTGACCTACTTTCCCTGTTTTTTTCACACCTGAACATTTGTTGACTAGGTCATGCAGTGGCCCGGCAATCTGTGAGAAGCCTCGAATGAATCTCCTGTAGTAACTACAGAAACCCATGGCTTCTACATCAAGCTCCACATAGCCCATATAGGGTATGTCTAATCCATTAGCTGCAGTGATCTTTAACCACTCAAATGCCGGGTGAATGTCTTCGCCTTTCACTGACAGGTGTTCCCTGAAAAAACTCTCAGAAATTGTACTGACCTGGCTACCAGTGTCAAGTAAGCAGGACACTGTAACACCTCGTAGTTTCACCTCAACAGTTTTACATTCTCCGACTGCACGCTCTAAGATCCTGCTTCTGTCTGGAGTCTCTTTTGGTGAGCCAGCTTCCTCCCCTCGAGTTGTGTGGCTCATGACAACTGAGGGTGCGAGTTTTCCTGCACTACATAATAACTAGGTGTTGCGTCCCCTTGACCCCCTCTGGCCTGTGAGCATTTTCTTGCAATGTGACCTATGCCTCTACACTTGAAACAGATAGGCTGACCATCTGGTGTGAACTTTGGCTGGGGTCTAGGTCGTGGCTTGGGCTCTAGGAATGTCTGTTGAGTGCTGCGCTTACTCAGTTCACCTACAGCAAAGGCTAGATCAGCGAGTGTTTTGCCTAACTCTGCTAGCTGTTTTTCCTGATGGGCTACTGCTCTCCGAACATCATTTAATGCAATACCTTGGTCATTGTTTGTTTTAATAATAGAGCACTGGGTTTCCGGAACCTCTGATGTAACTTGGTTGCTCTTTATGACCCTGGGACGATGAGACCTGCCGTCCTCCATCTCCCACAGGAGGGCCTCGTTCCTCACATCTAGAAGACTGCTCTCTGGTTTGTCCCTAACCATTTTCCTGAGTTCACGCCTGAGTGCTGCTTCTCTTAAACCCTCAATAAACCGGTCTCTGAGCACAGTTTTCTCATTAGGTATTACATCTGTGGACTGTTTCACTACAGAGCTCAAAATCTGGGATAGTGCATGGGAGTAGTCACGGAGGTCTTCTCCATCAGTTTGGTTACGGTTGTAAAAGGTCTGCAAAAGCTGTGTGGGACTGCGCTTTTCCCCAAATGCATTGCTCAGGTAAGAGTATAAATCACTGGGCCCCACTGACTGACCCCTCATGCATAGTCGCACCTCTTCCAATGCAGGGCCACGCAATAGAGATAGTATATAGTCACATTGTTCTTCTGTTGTTTGCTCTCTGTATCTTAAAACCCTTTCAACCTCTTCAATAAACTCTTCGACAGATCTCCTGTCTGTACCACACTCCCCACTAAATGCTTGGATCTGGCGTTCTCTTGGAACGTAGATGTATGAACGTGTGGGTGCACTGTTATCACTTGCTCTCTGAGCCCTTGCTTCACCATTTAACCTGGTGAGCTCATCTCGCAGTCTGGCGAGCTCTTGCATGGTGGTCTGCATTTCTTTTGTAGCACCTTCACCTATACCCGTTATGCCACCTGAGGTGTGGCCGTTATCATTACGTGAACTCCCTTCATCACCAGAATCACTAGACATAATTATATATTAATCTTTACTCAGTCCAGTATAAATGAGGATATTTAGTTCAAAACCTGGTTTAAGGATACTACAAGGACAGTCTTTAACTTGGAGCCTTGCTGGATCTTGGTCTTTGTAGCTGAAGTTAGCGCTGGAGTCCTCTGCGCTGGTACGGCTGAGTCGTGTGAAACAGGAAGCACCAGAACCTCTTAGAGGCCCTCACGTCGTCTCTCGCTGGTCACCACCTCCACAGCAGGATGGCTTCAGACTCAACACCAACGGACGTCACCAGCAATCTTCACCACTGCCGTATTTTTTTTTTGAAGTAAAAATAAGCCATTCTGTTGCCAATTTAAAAAAAAAAAGGTTTTGGCTACACCCCACTCCTGGTACCAAAATTATGTAGCCCGTGGAATTAGATACCACACAGGACACAATTACTTCCGGGGTTCTTGTAGCTTTAAGTTTATTGTTTGAACCTTCGAATGCAGATCGTTTTACTGAGTGCATACTGTGTCTTTCGAGCAAACAGCTCATAAATGTTCACAGATGTGGCAAGTTTAACAGAAAAGATTTTAAAAAGGGAAATAATAAATACAAAATACGGTGCAAAATACGGCAGTGGACTATGTACGTTAAACAGGGTTTAACAAAGACATGTGGAACTTCCTGAAGATCGCGCAACTTCTCACTCTGTCAGTTACCTTGTCATGCCTGCAATGGCGAACAGCGGTCGACGGCTCGCGCCCAAAATCACCGAACATCAACTCCAGTAGCGTTTACTACGGAGTCAGAGCACCGTCACACCGCAATCTTCAGGCGCTCCACACAAGAAAAAAAGAAAGAATACCCAAGATGCACTTGGATAACTTGCACGGAGTTACATAAAAGTCCGCCACTGCCACTTACTGGTCAAAACATGCAATGACAACCAAAACTATAAAAATACACTCACAATCTGCTTCACAATTTAACTACATCAAATGACATTTTACATGGCTTGACAGTGTAACAATTACATATATTAACAGTTACACTATACTTAATTTAAGTGGAAAATCATTTAACATATTTAACAGATTTACCACCCGGCTACATAAAGGAGAAGACACACTCCTTCGAGGACAGCAACGTACACGTTTTGGACAGAGAAGATAGATAGTTTGAAAGAGGGGTGAAGGAAGCCATCTATGCGAAACTGGAAAAACCATCCCTCAACAGAGGAGGAGGTCTGCGACACCACCTATCTCCCACTTACAATGCCATCCTTTCATCTCTACCCAGGAGACTCAAGAAGCCTAGCCTCCAAGAACAACAGTCGGTCACTAACGGCTCCATCGACTCTCATGACCACTGAACAATGAAGTCGAAACTAACACCCCCAACGACCGTCGCTGCTAAACAAATGCAAATCAATAGCTCCGATGGTGACGGGCCCGGCTGACATCGGAGCACAGGAGAGCCATGCATATCAATAGCTCCGATAACGACGGCCGCGGCCATAACATCGGTACACACAAGAGCCACTCATATCTATGGCTCTGTTAGTGACGGGCGTTAGTAAACATCAGATCACAAAGAGCCACGCATATCAATAGCTCTGACAACGACTCCTAGAGGCTAAATTCAGAGTCTCATCACCAGCCAGTCAGACTAGCTTGGTCTAGTCGGAAAGGCATGAACTGAGGAAGCCTCTTGGATGAGAGGCGAAACGTCTTCACGGATATATACCAAGTCCAGTTGCACTTGATTCAACTCCTTTGGATATGAATAAGTGGTTGTTCAACAGGGAAATCTCTTTAGAATTAAACTTAGAATTGGGTTAGCTACATTAGAGGTTCTTACCAGTGCAATGACCAGCACCAGGCTGCATTCTGCAATCATTTGGGGAGAAGGAAGCACGTGTGGATTCTGATGCAGCCTCATCAACAACTTCTGTGGACTGATGTCCATTGTCTGGTCGTCTGTGGGGGGTTTCATCCCTTCTTCTTTTTATCTCGTATCTAATACACACAGAGGAGAGCAAGCAGTTAGGACTAAACAGTTAATTTACTCAGTTGACCACAGGTTTATCACATCCTCAATTCAAGTCAGTGGAAATCACATAGCACACGTCAAAAGGCTTCATGAGATAATGTAGACATAACAGAAACTATCTGGCCTAACAGATAATCCTGACAAAAATATAGCTACATTAAATTACTTACCATTTCTTCTCTGCACTTCGAGTCATGCTGGGTAAGCACAGTGAACAACAAATCACAAGGAAGTGACCATATTTACCTCTCATGTTTTGCATAATCTTTGCTGGACTGGGTTGAGTAGGAGAAGATAGACAGGAAAAAGTCACGATTGTCGAAGTCCTCAGATGCCGCTCCTGTACAAATAGAGTGTATTCCAGTGACTTACAGTAACGTTAAGACACCAAAACAGCTCATTGGCCTACCATTATTACATCAACAGTTACTAGTGTAACGTGCATGGATAAGTAGACACGCTGGCCGTTGGCTGGCGGGTCTGACCCTTTAGTCTAGCGGTCAGCGATGTCTCCTGCGGTGCAGGCGATACAGGTTCGCTTCCCGGCCGCGGCAGTTCCTGTGGTTGCGTTGTCCCCCGAATTCGCTACATTGGTGTCAGAAGTGGGATGGTGAGACCGTAAGGCCATCGGAAGCGTAGGCGCCCTGAGGCGTGAAGGAGCTGATATGCTTAAGCGCGGGGACGCGCTTCCCGGAGGAGGGGGCTAGTGTAACGTGCATGGATAAGAAGACACGCTGGCCGTTGGCTGGCGGGTCTGACCCTTTAGTCTAGCGGTCAGCGATGTCTCCTGCGGTGCAGGCGATACAGGTTCGCTTCCCGGCCGCGGCAGTTCCTGTGGTTGCGTTGTCCCCCGAATTCGCTACATTTGGTATGAACTTTGGCTGGGGTCTAGGTCGTGGCTTGGGCTCTAGGAATGTCTGTTGAGTGCTGCGCTTACTCAGTTCACCTACAGCAAAGGCTAGATCAGCGAGTGTTTTGCCTAACTCTGCTAGCTGTTTTTCTTGATGGGCTACTGCTCTCCGAACATCATTTAATGCAATACCTTGGTCATTGTTTGTTTTAATAATAGAGCACTGGGTTTCCGGAACCTCTAATGTAACTTGGTTGCTCTTTATGACCCTGGGACGATGAGACCTGCTGTCCTCCATCTCCCACAGGAGGGCCTCGTTCCTCACATCTAGAAGACTGCTCTCTGGTTTGTCCCTAACCATTTTCCTGAGTTCACGCCTGAGTGCTGCTTCTCTTAAACCCTCAATAAACCGGTCTCTGAGCACAGTTTTCTCATTAGGTATTACATCTGTGGACTGTTTCACTACAGAGCTCAAAATCTGGGATAGTGCATGGGAGTAGTCACGGAGGTCTTCTCCATCAGTTTGGTTACGGTTGTAAAAGGTCTGCAAAAGCTGTGTGGAACTGCGCTTTTCCCCAAATGCATTGCTCAGGTAAGAGTATAAATCACTGGGCCCCACTGACTGACCCCTCATGCATAGTCGCACCTCTTCCAATGCAGGGCCATGCAATAGAGATAGTATATAGTCACATTGTTCCTCTGTTGTTTGCTCTCTGTATCTTAAAACCCTTTCAACCTCTTCAATAAACTCTTCGACAGATCTCCTGTCTGTACCACACTCCCCACTAAATGCTTGGATCTGGCGTTCTCTTGGAACGTAGATGTATGAACGTGTGGGTGCACTGTTATCACTTGCTCTCTGAGCCCTTGCTTCACCATTTAACCTGGTGAGCTCATCTCGCAGTCTGGCAAGCTCTTGCATGGTGGTCTGCATTTCTTTTGTAGCACCTTCACCTATACCCATTATGCCACCTGAGGTGTGGCCATTATCATTACGTGAACTCCCTTCATCACCAGAATCACTAGACATAATGATATATTAATCTTTACTCAGTCCAGTATAAATGAGGATATTTAGTTCAAAACCTGGTTCAAGGATACTACAAGGACAGTCTTTAACTTGGAGCCTTGCTGGATCTTGGTCTTTGTAGCTGAAGTTAGCGCTGGAGTCCTCTGCGCTGGTACGGCTGAGTCGTGTGAAACAGGAAGCACCAGAACCTCTTAGATGCCCTCACGTCGTCTCTCGCTGGTCACCACCTCCACAGCAGGATGGCTTCAGACTCAACACCAACGGACGTCACCAGCAATCTTCACCACTGCCGTATTTTTTTTTTTTAAGTAAAAATAAGCCACTCTGTTGCCAATTTTAAAAAAAATGTTTTAGCTACACCCCACTCCTGGTACCAAAATTATGTAGCCCGTGGAATTAGATACCACACAGGACACAATTACTTCCGGGGTTCTTGTAGCTTTAATTTTATTGTTTGAACCTTCGAATGCAGATCGTTTTACTGAGTGCATACATTCCTGTGTCTTTCGAGCAAACAGCTCATAAATGTTCACAGATGTGGCAAGTTTAACAGAAAAGATTTTAAAAAGGGAAATAATAAATACAAAATACGGTGCAAAATACGGCAGTGGACTATGTACGTTAAACAGGGTTTAACAAAGACATGTGGAACTTCCTGAAGATCGCGCAACTTCTCACTCTGTCAGTTACCTTGTCATGCCTGCAATGGCGAACAGCGGTCGACGGCTCGCGCCCAAAATCACCGAACATCAACTCCAGTAGCGTTACGGAGTCAGAGCCTCGTCACACCGCAATCTTCAGGCGCTCCACACAAGAAAAAAAAAAAGAATACCCAAGATGCACTTGGATAACTTGCACGGAGTTACAATAAAAGTCCGCCACTGCCACTTACTTGTCAAAACATGCAATGACAACCAAAACTATAAAAATACACTCACAATCTGCCTCACAATTTAAATACATCAAATGACATTTTACATGGCTTGACAGTGTAACAATTACATATATTAACAGTTAAACTATACTAAATTTAAGTGGAAAATCATTTAACATATTTAACAGATTTACCACCCGGCTACACTAGCAACACAACTTTAGCAAAATTGAACCAAGGTACGTAAGCTTCTAAGCTAGTTCAACTCAAACTTGAACATAAATACTCTGTTGCTTGCAAACATTGTTAGTTATATATGCATAGGACTCAATAATTACGTTATTTACATTTGTTGTTCCAAGTTAAATCGAGCGATGTAACGTTATGGCTGATTAGTCTGTTAGCTGAGGCCTAATGTTAACTTACCTGTTGTGAAGTGATCACTGCAAATGCAGGCATTTTTAATTAGTTCCTCGCTCCAATCGCTTCTTCTGATTGCTTGCAACCAAAGACGTCTCCAGTTAGCCTTAAAAGGGGTGCGAGGTGACAGAATTCGGTAAAACTTGAGCGTTTTGTTTTGTTTGTCAAAACGATTCTGGCAACCGACTGCACAACACGACATGCTGATGCCGGCCACTTCCTTGCTGCAGCCGACATGCGCAGTAGAACCTGCGTGACATTAGAGTGACTCTAACATCACGCAGTCATCCATTGCTAAGAACTGAAGCATTAGGAGTAGAAGGAATGTTGGCCGTTATATGTGGTACACACTCTGGACGCTCCGGACATTATAACATGGTTATTAGTGGTTTGTAATACATGCCTTGCAGTGTAGTAGCATTACAATCGTCCTGAGTAGATTTACATAATATATTCCACAGCCTCTAAGACACTTAATAAGACGCTGAAATTAAAATTGGTCTGGTGCATACTTTCCTCGAGTGGAGGTTTGAGTCTGGCCGTAAGAAGACTGTTAGTGTCATTCCCAATAATAGTTAACCTCTGATGTCATCTTTGTGATCGCATATCAAGCCCTCATTCTCCTCATCATCCAATACTTCATATTACCACATAATGTATTCTGAATGATTTTGATTTTTATGATAAAACTGCCTCTCACAATTGGAGTAATGAATCATGACAGCATGTGTGTCAAGGAACTCCATTTTTGCATCAGTGGGAACATATAAAAAAATATCCTCTTCTGTTATTTTACCAATGATTGTATTTCTACTCACTTGGTTATCACTCTACCCTTTGCTCCTAGGCAACGAGATGTGAATATACAAAGCTGATGTAGTGGAAAAAGGCTACCCCAAGAGGATCTATAACCTTGGTCTCCCCAGTGACGTACAGCATATTGACGCAGCCTTCAACTTCAGGAAGAACAGGAAGGCCTACCCGTTTGCTGGTGACAAATTCTGGTGGTGAGAAACAAAGCCCACATAAACATATTATTAGCACAAAAAAATGTCTGACAAACCACGGGCTAGCGCTGATGATGCCATAGTCTGTTTCTGTGGTGCTGAGTTACACCCGGCAGCAATAAGTCTCTTTGGTGTGACTGGGCTATAAGCCACATCAGCTCCCACAGCTCTTGGACCAGATGGTTATGGACGATATTGCAAAATTGCTGACTTCTCGTAACTCTTTAATCGTCATTGAATTGCATGACATTTGTGAGTGGTCATGTTTGTGTGTGTGTGTTTGCGTGTGCGTGTGTGCATGCTTGTGTGTGTGCAAACATGTTGGTGTCTGGTTACATTTCCAACTTTAAGATCTAGAGCAAGGAAATTTCTATTTAGGCTCTTTCGTTTTGATGTTTCTAGGTAAAATTAAGATACCAAGAGAATGGATCCTGGTTTCCCCAAGCTTATTGCTGAATCCTGGAATGGCTTCCCAGATGGCATTGACTCTGCCTTCAGTCTCAATGGCATTGGTTAAAAAAAAGCAAAAAAAAGAGAGATGCGAAAAAAGAAGAGAAGAAACAACCAAGAGTCTAACCTTGTCGTACTCTAGCGTTGCACAAGTACAGCTATGGGGGATTGAATGAAAAACACTACTAACTTCCCCATCTGGATTGCAGCAGTGAAGTGCCAGTCAATCTACAGCGAGGTTTACCAAAGTGAAACAGAGGTATTAATAATATGTAAAATAAAGCAATTTGTTATGATATTTGCATTCATTACTCAAACTTAATGTGGCTGGACCGACTCAATATAATTAGTAACTGATAGAAGTGTCCCATCCTTCAAGTGTTAGTCAAATCTCAGCGGAGAAGTCCTGATAGTAAGACACATCCTGGCCCTCCACTTTTATCCTGCCCTTGTTTCTTGCCGCATACAAGATCCTCTGCTTGTCGGTATAACTGTGTCGCCTCACTAAGACAGCCCTTGGAGCTTCCTTACCACCAAGTCTGAGTGGAGGTCCTGTGCGGCGCGCTCTCTCGATCCTGATTCGGTCTCCTTGTATGCTACGAACTTCCGGAATCCAGTTCTCAAAGAAACCCACTGGCCACTGGCTTTTTGTTGGGCACAATCGTTGGGCTGAACGACGGCCCTCCATGCCTTTGTTCAGTCCAACGATTCTCACATTCTGCCGCTGGCTTTGGTTCTCAAGCATGTCAAGACGATCCAGTGCCCTTTAAGTTTGGTCTCCAGAGAGTCCAAACGTGCCGCGGTAGCCGCCGATGTATCCTCCAGATTGGGGACTCGCTCTTCAACAGTCCCCATTCTCTCAAGTAGAGTGTTGAATTTCTCAGCGAGCTCATTGACCAGTTTCAGTATGACAGGTAACTTGGTCACTCGCTCCACTATCAAGTCGTCTCATTGCACATTCATCTCTTCTCCGTCGGCTAAACTAGCCTCTCACGTTAGCATGTGCTTTATCTTGGCTAGCAAGCATGGTATTAGCAATGGACTTTCCTCCCTTCTTACGATTGCTATTCCTCTTAGACTATCCAGATGTAGTGAAAACGTTTTCCAGAGACATTATAAATAGTCATCCCTTTTTAAGGGATCTGTTAGAAAGTAGTTATCTGTTAGAAAATATGCTAAAATATTGTGACGTGGTTAAATAATGGACTTCTTAGACACCCTTTCAGAGTTAACAAGTAAGCTTTTAATGACCGCAAGTCAAACATGTCAGAACAGATACAAGCTTGTATGGGTCTTCGCTCCTCTCTTTTTCCGGCCACCGAAGCGACCCCATCTACCTGCCTACTCTTTACCCTCATGGTGGAAAGCAGCATGTTATCTAATCTAGCTTCTCTCATAACGTCTCCATTACCTTCCACCACATCACCGCTATCTGTAACAGATATGTCCATTTTTAACATGTTCCATATCCCACAACATAACCAAAACATCGACCGCTCAGTTGCATTGCGGGTAATATGCGAATTAACCTCGGGGCAGAAACACTAGTAGAATTCGCCACACTGCCCCCTTCCTTGAAAGACCAACGTCCCGTTGGCCTAACCCAAATCCCATGTGGATGGGTCCATCCACCATGAGGGTTTCTTCCGCCGAGCACCTCTCCCATCCCGGGCTGCGCCTTGTCGCGGGCTGCTGATAGATGACGGGGGCGGCTCTGCATTCGCTGGGTCTGAGCCCCCACCTTCGACGTCACCGCTGTTTCTATTCGTGGCCAGGGAGGTTGGCTCTGATCCAACAGTGTCCTTACCCCCTCCCTGGACCCCAGTAGCCTGGTCTACAGAGGAGGAGGAGTCTGGCACCCCACCTCCTCCCACTGCAATTTCAGTCCCAGCTGGGTCACTTTCCCGCCTTAAGTAAGGTGCGAGGCGATCTTGGTGAAGGATGACTATCCGAGGGCGGCTGTGGAGCTTCACTCTATAGGTAACCTCTGAGATCCTCTTCAGGACGAGGCAGGGCCCTTCCCAGTTGCTGTCCAGCTTTGGGGACCGTCCCTTCTTTCGCCGTGGGTTATACACCCATACGTTGTCCCCCTGCTGGTACACTTTGCGGTGGCAACGTACATCATAGGCTCTCTTCTGCCTTTCCCCTGCAGAGGCCATATTCTCTCGAGCCAGCTGATGAGTAGCCTCCATCCGGTCCTGTAGTGCGTCTACATAGTCCTGGCCTGGCGGCCCTCGTACTGGTGGGTTTGGCGGTTTGCCAAAGACCAGATCCACAGGCGTCCGTAGCTCCCTACCAAACACTAGTGCGGCTGGGGTGCACCCCGTGGACTCCTGAATAGCTGACCGGTATGCCATGAGTACCAGGGGCAGATGGCAGTCCCAATCCTTTTGATGCCTTGCCGTGAGCATGGCTAATTGTGTGACCAAGGTCGGATTGAACCGCTCAACCAGGCCATCACTTTGAGGGTGTAGGGGAGTGGTCCAGGTCTTCCATACCCCAAGGCGCTGACACATCTCCCCAAACACCTGGGATTCAAAATTGCGTCCCTGGTCACTGTGCAACTCTTCTCGCACCCCAAACCGGGTGAACATCCCCTCAATGAGGCAGTCTACCACCATGGCTGTAGATTGGTCAGGGATGGCATAGGCCTCGGGCGACTTGGTAAAATAATCCATCACTGTGAGAATGTAACAATTACCATCTTCTGTCACGGGGAATGGCCCAACCACATCCACCCCAACTGTTTCCATGGGCGCCCCCACCCTGTATTGCTGCAGGGGGGCATGGGATTGCCCCGTTGGCCCCTTCTTTGCATTGCAGGTGTTGCAGTTACGGCAGAACCGCTCCACGTCTCGCCGGTACCTCCCCCAGTAGAATCTTTCCTGCAGCCGCCACAGAGTTTTTGTAATGCCGAAGTGTCCCACTCCAGGGGGGCCATGTACTGTGCTTAACACTTGTTGTTGTAGTGCGTGGGGAACAACTAGTTGCCAGGTACTGCCTCCCCTCCTTGGCTCTTCCCACACGCGATAGAGGCAACCCTCATGAAGCATGAGCGAATTCCACTGTCCCAGCAATGCCTTGGTGGTGGGGGAGTGGGGACCTGCCATCTCTCTACTTGGGACCTCTTTATATGCTAGCCAACGTATCACAGGGCTCAGGTGGCTATCCCGACGTTGGAGTTCCCCTATCTTGGTTGGTGACATCTCCTCCAGTGGTGCACTTGGGACCACAAGTGTCCGCACTGTAACCCGATTCACCCGTTGCTGTTCTCGAGTCTCCAACCGGCTACAATGGCGGCAGGCCTGATCCGAACAGGGGCGTCTGGAGAGAGCATCAGCATTGTTATGTCACCTGCCTCTTCGGTGCTCCGTGGTGAAGGTAAATCCCTGCAAGGTCTCTATCCATCTGGCTACCTGCCCTTCTGGTTCTTTGAAGCTAAGCAGTCAGTGGAGTGATGCATGGTCCGTCCTCAGTAGGAAGTCCTTCCCATACAGGTAAGGCTTAAAATGCCTTATGGCCTGTACTACTGCCAGGAGTTCTCTCCGAGTCACACAGTAGTTCATTTCTTCCTTACTCAAGGCTCTACTGTAATAGGCCACCACTCTTTCCCCTTCCCCACTGGGCTGCGACAGGACTGCTCCCACACCTACATCACTGGCGTCAGTGTCAAGTATGAATGGCCGCCTGTCTGGGAGGGCTAGCACTGGTGCTTGGGTCAAAGCTTTCCGGAGTATCTGAAAAGAGCTCTCACATGCTTCAGTCCAGTGAAACAGTCGTCCCTTCTCGGTGAGCTGGTGGAGCGGACGGGCTTTGTCTGCAAAGGCGCGCACGAACCGACGGTAATATGATGCCAGTCCCAGAAAACTCCTCACCTCCTTTCCTGAGGTGGGCGTTGGCTAATCTCTGACTGCAGTGATCTTGTCATTGTCTGTGGACACACCTCCGGGCCCCACCACATGTCCAAGGAACCTTGTCTCTCGCTGCAGTAGATTGCATTTCCTCGGATTGAGTCGTAGGTTGGCTGCCTTGATACGTTCGAGCACCAGTCGGAGGTTGGAGAGGGCCTCAGTAAACGTAGCTGCATGCACCAGGAGGTCATCCAGGTACACCACGCAGGCAGAGCGAGGGATGGGGCCAAGGACACGCTCCATGAGGCGTTCAAATGTGGCCGGGCTATTACATAAGCCAAATGGCATGACTGTGAACTGCCAGAGTCCTCGGCCAATGGTGAACGCAGTCTTTGCCCGGGATTCTTGGGCCATCTCTACCTGCCAGTACCCACTTCTTAAATCCAGGGAGCTGAACCATTGGGAACCCGCCACACAGTCCAGAGCTTCGTCGATGCAGGGGAGTGGGTACGAGTCTTTCCGGGTCAGGTTGTTTAGTCGCCGATAGTCCACACAAAATCGGAGGGAACCATCCTTCTTGGTAACCAGCACGGCAGGGGACGCCCACGGGCTATCGGAGGGTTCAATGATCCCTGCAGCTGCCATCTCCTGGATCTTTGCTTCTGCCTCTTGAAATTTTATCAGAGGGAGACGGCGAGCTCTCTGGCGGACTGGGTCCGCATTACCAGTGTCAATGTGGTGCTGTACAAGATTGGTGCGGCCACACTCCAGATCACTCGAAGCGAAGAGGTGTCTGTTCTGTATCAGCAGGTTCCATACCTGCTCCCCCTCTTCTTGGCTCAAACCCTCCATGCACTTTTGGGCCAGTTCTTCCAGTGCAGAGGCCGTTTCTGGTGATGTACCTTCCCATGGCCCTGAAGCCAAGCACAAGATGCGTGGTCCACCTTTATTGCCCCCCCCCGGATTGCTGCGTACGGTAATGGCATTCAGCACTTGGTTGCCTACCTCCAGCTGTGGACCGGCCGCCCGTACCACTGCACCAATGGCTCTCAAGGCATCCAGTCCAAGGATACAGCTCTCTCATATGTCTGCTAGCCAAAAGTCTTGCTGTACCTCCATTTCTCCCATCTTAAGGGTCAGTTACTTCTATCCTCCATTCTAGCACACTGACCTGTACCTGTCTCCATCTTTACGTCTGTCGGCGTCCACTGTACTTCTCCTAGGACCCCTGGTCTCACCAAACTGATGGTGGATCCGGTGTCGACCAGGGCAATGCAGGTATTGCCATTCAGCTGACAGGAGACATGGAGGCTGAAGCCAGCGCCAATCCGTCCAACGACTCTGGGGTTATTTCTCCGGGGGGAGGTTGTGTGGGCCGGCCAGTCCCCCTCTAGGCCGACCCTTGGTCGTTTCCCGGTTCAGAAGAGGCGGCGACTTGGGTGACAGCCCTCCGTACTCGTTGGTAAAAATGTCTGTTTGTCTTCTGACACTGCCTTCTTTGGTGCCCTGGTTTCCCACAGCCCCAGCACAGAAATGTCTCTGCTTGTCGTGTTGCCTGGACGGATGTGCGTGGCCCCCCCTTCACTTTCCTGCAGTGCCCGCACATGATGGTGCAGTGTTGGGGCCGCTTTTTTCCGCCATAATGGCCTCCACCTCCTCTGCCCTATGCAGCGCCTCTTCAATGGTGAGTGGCTTTGCCAGCCGCACCTGTTGCCTGAGGTGAGGTGGCTGTAAAGCCCGTAGGAAGGAATCCAGGGCCAGGCATTGGATGGCAGATTGGGGTATATCAGGATACGCATGGCTCACCAGGCGTTGAATGTCAGCCACCAGGTTACCCAACTTCTCCTGGCCTTGTCTCTGTCTTGAATGGAGTTGATCCCGGAGGCTAATCAGCGATTGGGTGTTGCCAAACCGGCGACCCAGGGCCTGCCTTGCTTCTCCCTCCAGGGCTGCGGCTAGGTTAACTACTTGTTGATTTCCTGTCCATCTCATAACCCTAGCAATCAGGTTGAACTGAGCAAGGAATCCTTCCCAGCTGGAGCTCCCGTCGTAGCGCCCCAACTTTACCGAGGGAGTGTTTGGGCTTGGCCAGGGGTCGATACAGTTGGTGAGTCTTGTTCTGGAACCATATCTGCAAGGTGTGTTCCACTCTCCAGTAGTGACAAATGGGGCAGTTTGTAACTTGGGTTGAAGTTCCCTCTCAGTGGATTGTGTCCAGCTTGCTGCTGCTGTTGTTTCCCCCTGGTGACATACTCTCCAGTCGTGCCCAGCTTGCTCCTGATGGCCGCCGCTGGTGGCTTTCTCTCCATGGGTCATGTCCAACTCGCTTCTGGTGGTTTCCCCATGGTTTGAAGCGCCGGCTGTTTTTCGTCGCACAGTCGAGGCAGGTCTCGGCGGGGGACTCCTCATCGGACTCGCTCTGAAAGAGAAGATTTTTCCATTTCCTTGGGACTCCGCCCCTCGGACATTACGCAGCGCGTTTACCGCACTCAGGGGTGGGCACGGGTCTCCCCCTTCCTGAGGCCGCACTGCGCTACTCCCATCTGGCAGACAGAGCAGACCTCTGATCTCCCTTTCGAGAGCAGCGATTTCCATACGCTCTTCGGCCAACATTTGCGGTTTAATGAAGTCCATCCCACTTCTGACACCAATGTGACGTGGTTAAATAATGGACTTCTTAGACACCCTTTCAGAGTTAACAAGTTAACTTTTAATGACCGCAAGTCAAACAAGTCAGAACAGATACAAGCTTGTATGGGTCTTCACTCCTCTCTTTTGCTGGCCACAGAAGCGACCCCATCTAACTGCCTACTCTTTACCCTCATGGTGGGAAGCAGCATGTTATCTAGTCTAGCTTCTCTCATAACGTCCCCATTACCTTCCACCACATCACCGCTATCTGTAACAGATATGTCCATTTTTAGCATGTTCCATATCCCACAACATAACCAAAACATCGACCGCTCAGTTGCATTGTGGGTAATATGTGAATGAACCTCGGGGCAGAAACACTAGTAGAATTCGCCACACTATTAACTTAGATTCAATCCAGTGGGGAGACGTAAAATCTACGTCTGTCCGGCTCCATGCATCATGTGCCCCCCAACTTCATTTCATTTTTTTTTTCAAGTTACGTTATCCTTGTGGAATGACGCAAGTGAAATTCGAATTATTTTAGGAGTTGTATGGGGCTTTCAACTGCATTATCCCGCAATGACAACCTAACTTTGACACAAAAATTAAAGACGACATAACGTTCATTGTGATGGATCACCTATCTCAATCAACTTTTAAGTCTCTGCGAATTGAGATTCATATGATATTGAACTTAAAGGAAACCAATGACTGCCTGGAAGGTAAGAACGAACATTAAAATCATCTGAAAGACAATGGTATGCTTTGGAAAATGCTTGGGAGTAGTGTAAAGTATATGCACCTTTTAGGAAAGGGCTAAAACATGCAGAAATAGTGGTATGGTCCTTGAAGGCCTTCATCCTAATTAAAAGATGTAGTTTACATAAAGTAGGTTTCAAAGGAACATTCTATTCATTCTTTACATGTATGTCAGAGTGCAAAGTCAGTTATTGTACAGAATACAGAACCCAGGAGCTGGAAGGGATTCCCTACCATGTTCAAGACACATCAGTAGATTAACATCTTTCCGTCACCGGGAATTGAACACTGGATTTCTCTTCTCGATCAAGGACAGTCTCCCTGTTGACCATGCACATCCTGATTCTGCGAGTGAAAGATGTTTTCAAATCAACAGCTGATATGTTGACCTAATCCTTAGCCTAAACCTAACCTGAATCTGACTGGATAAATGAGATGATTCCCAAAGACATCATGTTAAATAATCACCAGAGAACACCTATCACCTGCGGAAATCAAGAGAACCTGCTCACTTTTTCGGGCTTGATGACTTGATGAATTTAATTATTGTAAGTTCAAGTTCAAATTTATTGTTATGTGTATTGGAATACAATGAAATTATTGTGCTCTGGCTCTCTCTGCCTTAACACAAAGGACACAAGGACACACTACCCCCCAAAACAAAAACAAAACAAAAAAACAAAAAACAAAACAAACCCACTACCAACCTACATAGATTATGCACACATGAATTGCCTGATGGTACTGACTTATCATCTTCAGCGAATCATCAGTTTACACACACACACACACACACACACACACACACACACACACACACACACACACACACACACACACACACACACACACACACACACACACACACACATACAGAAGTAGCTTGGCATACACAAACACACACAAATATGCAAAAACTACACACACATATGCACATATGGGTGTGTCAGCTGTTCAGCAACCTGACTGCCTGTAGAAAGAAACCATTACTGAGACGGGTGGTGTGTGATTTGATGCTCCAGTAACACTTTTTAGATGGAAAGCGTGAGAACAGAACATGAGCAGGGTGACTGGTGTCCTTCATGATGTTTTGGGCTTACCTTTTGCAGTGAGTGGTGTAAATATTAGGAAGTTATGGTAGTTCCATGCCATTGATTTTTTCTGCTGTCTTTACAGTCCTTTGAAATAGTCTGCAGTCCTGAGCAGTCAGGTTGCAAACCACAGTGTAATATAGCCTGTAAAGACACTCTCAACGGTACTGCGATAAAAGTTCATAAGACTTGTACCAAAACACTTGAGACGCCTCAGAAAATACAGACTCTGCTGTGCCTTCCTGAGGATGCAACTGGTGTTGAGAGACCATGTGAGGGAGTCTCTGAGGTGTAAACCAAGAAATCTAAAACTGTCCACAATTTCAACAGATGACCCGTTGATAGAAATAGGAACATGATTTTATCTTTGATCTTTGTAAAGTCAACATTCTTTTTTTCTTATTGACATTTAGAGCGAGATTGTTATCATGGCACCGTATGATTAAATTTTCCACTTGTCTCCTATAAGCCCTCTCATCTACTACTACTACGGGTCACCACAGCAGCTCATCTGTTTCCATTTCTTCTTCCTGTCTTCAACATCTTCCTCTGTTACACCAGCCACCTGCATGTCTTCCTTCACCACATCCATAAACCTTCTCTTTGGCCTTCCTCTTCCCTGGCAGCTCCATATTCAGCATCCTTCTCCCAAAATACTACCTGGCATCTCTCCTCCACACATGTCCAAGCCCTCTCAATCTTGCCTCTCTTGATTTATCTCCAAACCATCCAACTTGAGCAGCCCCTCCAATATAATCATTCCTACTCCTGTCCTTCTTCGTCACTCCCAAAGAAAATCTTAGCGTCTTCAACTCTGCCACCTCCATATCTGCATACTGTCTTTTCGTCAGCGCCACTGTCTCCAAACCATATAACATAGCTGGTCTCACAACCATCTTGTAAACCTTCCGTTTAACTCTTGCTGGTACCCTTCTGTTGCAAATCACGCCTGACACTCTTCTCCACCCACTCCACCCTGCCTGCACTCCCTTCTTCACCTCTCTTCTGTGCACTCCCTGTTACTTTGGACAGTTGACCCCAAGTATTTAAACTCATATGCCTTTATCACCTCTACTCCTTGCATCCTATAAGCATAGGATGCAAGGAGTAGAGGTGACTACTTGCGTACTATAAGCCCTCTCATCACTGTCGCTTATTAGTCCAATCAATGTGGTGTCATCTGAGAATTTAATGATGCTGTTATCATATTTGGCAACACAGTTGTGTGTAAATAGATGGTAACATGGGGAACTGAGACAGCAGCCCTGAGGTGCACCGGTCCTAAGAACTAATGTGGATGAGTATGTTTTAACTATTCTCACAGTCTGGGGCCTGCCTGTTAGAAAATCAAATAGCCAATTACAGACCCAGACCAAAACTTCTGAGTTTCAATGCCAGTTTGGATGGTACAGTTCTATCAAAAGCAGAACTGTAATAAATAAACAACATTCTAACATAGATATTTTCTTTTCATGGTGTACTAAAGCAGTATGCAGAGCAAGTAAGGTAGCATCATCTACAGATCTGTTGGAACTGTAGGCAAACTGTAATGGGTCAAGGGAAACAGGAATGTTACATTTTATATACAGTGCATCCGGAAAGTATTCACACCCCTTCACTTTCCCTACATTTTGTTATGTTACAGCCTTATTCCAAAATGGATTAAATTCCTCTTTTTTCTCATCAATCTACACACAGTACCCCATAATGACAAAGTGAAAAAGGTTTTGTAGAATTTTTTGCAAATTTATTAAAAATAAAAAACTGAAATATTGCATGTACATAAGTATTCACACCCTTTGCTATGACACACAAAATTGAGCTCAGGTTCATCCTGTTTCCACTGATCATCCTTGAGATGTTTCTACATCTTGATTGGAGGCCACCTGTAGTAAATTCAACTGATCAGACATGATTTGGAAAGGCACACACCTGTCTATATAAGGTCCCATTGTTGACAATGCATGTCAGAGCAGAAACCAAGCCATGAAGTCAAAGGAATTGTCTGTGGACCTCCGAGACAGGATTGTATCAAGGCACAGATCTGGGAAAGGGTACAAAAACATTTCTACAGCTTTGAAGGTCCCGAAGAGCACAGTGGTCTGCATCATTCGTAAATGGAAGAAGTTTGGATCCACTAGGACTCTTCCTAGAACTGGCCACCCAGCCAAACTGAGCAATCGGGGGAGGAGGGCCTTGGTCAGGGAGGTGACCAAGAACTCGATGGTCACTCTGACAGAGCTCCAGTGTTCCTTCCTCTATGGAGATGGGAGAACCTTCCAGAAGGACAACCATCTCTGCAGCACTCCACCAATCAGGCCTTTATGGTAGAATGGCCAGACGGAAGCCTCTGCTCAGTAAAAGGCACATGACAGCCCGCTTGGAGTTTGCCAGAAAGCACCTATATGACTCTCAGACCATGAGAAACAAGATTCTCTGGTCTGATGAAACCAAGATTGAACCCCTTGGCCTGAATGCCAAATGTCACGTCTGGAGGAAACCAGGCACCTCTCATCACCTAATACCATCCCTACAGTGAAGCACGGTGGTGACAGCATCATGCTGTGGGATGTTTTTCAGTGGCAGAAACTGGGAGACTAGTCAGGATCAAGGGGAAGATGAATGGAGCAAAGTACAGAGAGATCCTTGATGAAAACCTGCTCCAGAGCGCCCAGGACCTCAGACTGGGGCGAAGGTTTACCTTTCAACGCGACAATGACCCTAAGCACACAGCCAAGACAACGAAGGAGTGGCTTCGGGACAAGTCTGTGAATGTCCTTGAATGGCCCAACCAGAGCCCAGACTTGAACCCCATTGAACATCTCTGGAAAGACCTGAAAATAGCTGTGCAGCGACGCTCCCCATCTAACCTTACAGAGCTCGAGAGGATCTGCAGAGAAGAATGGGAGAAATACCCCAAATATAGGTGTGCCAAGCTTGTAGCTTCATACCCAAGAAGACTTGAGGCTGTAATCGCTGCCAAGGGTGCCTCACCCAAGTACTGAGTAAAGGGTGTGAATACTTATGTACATGCAATATTTAAGTTTTTTATTGTTAATAAATTTGCAAAAATTTCTACAAAACCTTTTTTCGCTTTGTCATTATGGGGTATTGTATGTAGATTGATGAGGAAAAAAAGGAATTTAATCCATTTTGGAATAAGGCTGTAACATAACAAAATGTGGGGGAAGTGAAGGGGTGTGAATACTTTCCGGATGCACTGTATGATACAACCAATGTTTCCAGCCACTTCAGAGATCAAAGCAACATGTCAGTAATCATTAAGGCAAGAGACAAGGTGTTTTCTTACATACAGGCACAATGTTGGCTTTCTTAAAACACAGACGAACCACACACAAAACTGAGATATCTGAGTGTAACATGTCTTATAGACATGGGAAGAGATTCAACCTGGGCCAGCAGCATTACAAGCCATAACCCTTTTTAAAAGTTTTACTCACATCAGCTTCTGACACCTGGAAATCAACTTTATTAGGTGGGCATTGTGCTGCTGTCACAGGGTCCAAGTTATGAGCTTATCCAACAGAGAGGCAGAGGTGTTGATGAGTCACACTGGTTTTAGATATATAGTCGATAATTACCTACAGCCCCCTCCCTCCACATGCACCATGACTTAAGCCACTGTAGTCACTTTCCAATTTGTCCCTGTATTGTCTTTTAGTAGCTTTGATGGCTCTCCTTAAGGCACACTTGGATTTTTTTTTTACTATTCCTTGTCCCCCAATTTAAAAGCAGTGCTGAACTCCCTCGACCTCAGGCAAATGCCGCTGTTAATCCAGGGCTTCTGGTTGAGGTAGGAGCAAATAGTCTGTACTGGGATACAATTATTCACACAGAATTCAGCATAGCCAGTGACCAATTCAGCAAACCCGTCCAAACTCGAGGCTGGATCCTTAAAAAGATTGACCAGTTTTTTTTTGTTTCAAAACATACTGTTATGTGGAGTTCAAGGAGGAGTTAAGACAGGCAGTGGGTGGTAGCGAAGAGTTGCCAGATGGCTGCGCAAGCACTGCAGTAATAGTGAGGGACAGCTAGGATGGTACTTGGTGTGTCATCAGGACAGAGGAAGAAAGACAAGGAGACTTGGTGGTGGAATGAGGAAGTACAGCAAAGTATACAGAAGAAGAGGCTGGCAAAGAAGAAGTGGGATAGTCAGAGAGATGAAAAAAGTGGATAGGAGTACAAGGAGATCCAGTGTAAAGTGAAGACAGGTGGCAAAGGCAAAGGAAAATGTATATGGTGAGTTGTATGAGAGATTAGACACTAAGGAGGGAGAAAAGGACTTGTACTGATTGGCTAGACAGAGGGACCAAGCTGGGAAGGACGTGCAGCAGGTTAGGGCGATCGAGGATAGAGATGGAAATGTGCTGACAAACGAGGAGAGTGTGCTGAAAAGATGGAAGGAGTACCTTGAGGGGCTGATGAATGAAGAAGAGAGCAAGAGATGGTTGGAGGATGTAGGGATAGTGAATCAGGAAGTGCAGTGGATTAGCAAGGAGGAAGTGAGGGCAGCTATGAAGAGGATGAAGAGTGGAAAGGCAGTTGGTGCTGTTGACATACCTGTGGAGGCATGGAGATGTTTAGGAGAGATGGCAGTGGAGTTTTTAACCAGATTGTTTACCACAATCTTGGAAAGTGAGAGGATGCCTGAGGAGTAGATAAGAAGCACACTGGTACCGATTTTCAAGAATAAGCGTGATGCAATGTGCAGAACTGTAGCAACTACAGAGGTATAAAGTTGATCAGCCACAGCACAAAGATATGGGAAAGAGTAATAGAAGCTAGGTTAAATTGGAGAGGTGAGGATTAGCGAGCAGCAGAATGGTTTCATGCCACGAAAAACACCACAGATGTGATGTCTGCTTTGAGAATGTTAATTAAGAAGTATAGAGAAGGCCAGAAGGAGTTACATTGTGTCTTTCTGGACTTAGAGAAATCATATGACAGGGTGCTGAGAGAGGAGGTGTGGTACTGATGAGCAAGTCAGGAGTCGCAGAGAAGTATGTAGGAGTGGTACAGGATATGTGTGAGGGAAGTGTGACAATGGTGAGGTGTGCGGTTGGAATGACATATGGGTTCAAGGTGGGGGTGGGATTACATCAAGGATTGGCTCTGAGCCCTTTCTTGTTTGCACAGGTGATGGACAGTTTGATGGACGAGATCAGGCAGGAGTCTCCGTGGACTATGATGTTTGTGGATGACTTTGTGATCTGTAGCGAGAGTAGGGTGCAGATTGAGGAGACCCTGGAGAGGTGGAGGTATGCATTGGAGAGAAGAGGAATGAAAGTCAGTAGGAGCAGGACGGACTATGTATGTGTGAATGAGAGGGAGAACAGCAGACTAGTGAGGATGCAAGGAGTAGAGGTGACGAAGGCGCAAGAGTTTACATATTTGGGGCCAACTGTCCAAAGTAACGGGGAGTGCAGAAAAGAGGTGAAGAAGATTGGGCAGCTAGGGTGGAGTAGGTGGAAAAGTGTCAGGAGTGATTTGTGACAGAAGTGTAACCAGCAAGAGTTAAAGTGAAGGTTTACAAGATGGGTGTGAGACTAGCTATGTTATATGGTTTAGGGACAGTGGCACTGATGAAAAGACAGGAAGCAGAGCTGGAGGTGGCAGAAGGGAAGACGCTAAGATTTTCATTGGGAGTGATGAAGAAGGACGGCGAGAACGGCCGGCTGTGAGAGTTGGGGCGGCGTGGCCGAAGTGGATTCACACTCCTCTTCTGCTCCAAACATATCATGTCGGTGTCACCAATGTGGCAGGATGAGGAAAAACACAGCAGACGAAGGCGAGTTGAATGTTTATTCCTCAACTCCAAAAACCAACTGCAGCAGGAACAACCCTGCACCGGCGAGCCCGGGAACCTAAACCACGCCCCCAGTCCTGCTGGGTGAGAGGCATAGCCCCTAGTGTCCGCCACAATAGCCCTTTTTTAACACCCAAAGTCGCTTTACAATAAACAGGGTGAAACAAGACAACAGATAAACATAACACAGACATACAGGGGTGGATGGGAAGGGGGAACTACGAGAGGGAGAAGCGGCAGCCACACACGACGCCAGCTGTACTCTGTGACTTAACAGGTCTGTGGTGGTGTAGCGGTCTAAGCATCAGCTTTGTGTCGATGCATTTCCCCACTGGGAACTGGGGTTCGCGCCCCGGTCTCGTCAGATCCGACTATGGCCAGACTCAATGAAGCAGCAATAATTGGCAACGCTGTCTTTGGGTGGGGGGCGGAGTCGGCTTGTGTGTGTGTGTGTGTGTGTGTGTGTGTGTGTGTGTGTGTGTGTGTGTGTGTGTGTGTGTGTGTGTGTGTGTGTGTGTGTGTGTGTGTGTGTGTGTCGGAAAAAGCAGTGAATCGCCTTGTCACGGAAGGGGCGAGGCGTCTCCTTCGAGACTGCCGGCCGGAGAGATGCAGTTGGCGAACGCATGCAGTACGAGGGTGGGTGTTTGAATTAAAATAGGGAGCAATTGGCCACTACATTGGGGGAAAAATCAGAAATAAATTTATAAAAAGAACAAGGGCGCAAAGCTAGCTTGAGTAAATTGCAATGTGTTCAGGAAAAAAATCATCTTCCCAGGGCATGAGATCTCTAAAAATCAAATAAAAAGGGTAAAACGTTGAGCTCAAAGGTAGTGGAAACCATCCTCAGAATTAGAAAACCTTGCGCTAAGAAACAATTGATGTAACTTTTGAGGATCTGCAATTACATGTGACTACATGTGGATGTGTGAATCTTGTGTGTGTGTGTGTGTGTGTGTGTGTGTGTGTGTGGAGGCTCCACTGACAATGTAACGTAGACAGAGGCTGCTGACGCAGCTTTCATTTGACTGAAACAGACTTTGACTACCACGCCCACGTTGGGACTGTCCGTCCCTGACAGACCATTCACACAGACTGTGGATGAAAAGGCGGCTTTATGACTTCTGTTCTGTTACAAGAACACGGGGGAAAGCAGCGACCAGTGGCATATTTTTAGAGAGGAGTTGGATGTACATATGTAAGTGACATATGGCAGTCTGAGGACGGACGTCCTTGCCTGCCCAAGTGTTTGTTTCCTTTTATGCAATTTGGCACATGGAAAGGACCATGTGTCAAAAGGGGGGATGGTGGACACAGTAAACAAACACTGGTTTACGAGAGGCTTCACAAATTGTTCCCAAAATTTTTGTTCAAAATCTATATTTTTTTAAACAATGCCATAAGAGGGCAAACCACACAAGCCTTGAGCCACCCTCCCCCTGACCAACCGTTTGATCACCTGCAGATGGATTTCATTGAATTAACACCATGTGAGGGAAATAAATTTTGTCTTGTGATTGTTGATATGTTTTCTAAGTGGGTTGAAGTTTTCACTACAGGAAAGGCAGATGCCTCCACAGTAACAAAGGTGCTAGTAAGTGAGATTATTCCCAGATGGGGAATACCATGAAAGATCAGCAGTGATAACGGAACTCGCTTTGTAAATAGTGCTTTTAAACAACTTTCAACATTTTCGGTTATTAGTCTGAGGCAACATTGTGCCTATCACCCACAGTGCGGTGGAGCAGTGGAGAGAGAAAATGGGACGATTAAAAATTAACTGCTCAAATGTTGTGATGAGACAGGACTCACGTGGATAAAAGCACTACCGTTAGTGCTAATGGCTATGAGAGCGAGAGGGAGGGCCACAACAGGTCTGTCACCTTTTGAAATCCTCACCGGCAGACCCATGAACACTGGAATAGCCCTTCCCCCACAAAGGCGGGTCCTCAGCTCAGACCTCATGGAGGATGTAATGCTTAACTATTGAATGCAAGTAAAAAAAATGCTGAGTTCTATTCACATGCAGGTGAGATCAGCACTTCCACAGCCAATAGACGGTCATCTGCATGACCTGAAGCCAGGATGCTGATAAAGGAGCTAAAGAGAAAACATTGGAGGAAGCCCCGTGGGCGGGGCCCTACCAAGTGCTCTTGACCATACCTACAGCGGTGAAGGTGGAGGGGAGAGTCAGCTGGACACATGCCAGCCACTGCAAGAAGGTGCCACCACTGGAGATGGAGGGCCAGGGTGAGAGACCCGTTCCGCTCACAAACAAGGAAGAGAAGTAGAGGTGGCCAGCTCTCACTGAGAAAAAAAAAAACCTACCGAGAGCCAACAGTTGCTACGATATAGGGAGAGGCATTCTTTATCTAATGGAGCCTGATAACAATAGGGCACCATCGAGGTACTTTGTAACGATGAGGCCAGTACCTGAAAGCAGGCACTGGCATCCTTTTAAGAGAACTGGATTTAGTCTCAGGGGAAAGACCTGTTGTTTTACAGTAACAACTATTATGATTGTTGGTCCCATATTATGGGTTTTTGATTCCCCGCAAAATAATAATGTGGTAACATCGACCCTTGTCACATTCTCATTCAACACCTTTTACCCCCACCATAGCATAATTGCCAGAGGTACAGATGACAGGATATCAATGTTTTTTGTTTTTTGTTTTTGTGCAGGAGAGATACGTGCGATAGAGATAGCTGCTTACTAACCATTGACCCTACAGTTTACCCTGGTCGAAGTTTGGTTGAAGTTCTGGTTTAAGTTTGGTCAAAGTAGGCAAAGTTTATTGATCGTGGATAAGCAATAATTACTATCATGTCACTACATGGGGAACAGAACACTGTAAAGTGCTAGTTACAGACCAGCCAACAGCTGAGGACTTAAAACAGTCTGCAGTCTGGTGTCAAAAGGATGGAAATCCCACATGCCATACAGGTGCAGATTGGCCACCAGGACATCAATCACAGATATGTAAAGATATTGCTAACACCACAGTAGCCACTCAGACTGTTGAAACCCCTCTAATGCGTGTAAGATGTGTTGATACCTATAGGGAAATCTGGCTATAACTATGATGAAAGAATTGGCCACCTCTCATAACTTATTAATTGTTGGATTTGTTAGAAATTACCTAAGTTGTTTCAATCACCTATGGTAGTTACCGTACCATTGTCTGCAGCGGACTTTAAGGTGTTCAATATTAACCTATTTGATGCCTTCTCAGTCTGTTATGTTTCACGGCTTATTCATAATGATCTACCCGATAAAGAGAAAGAGATAATCTCATTTGCCTTGTCTGAGCTCAATAAAGGTTACAGGCCATGCGAGTTGAACTATGCAGTATTATGGAAGCTATCCAAATTTGAAACAGTGGTAAATGCAATGCTTCAATATCATGTAGAGTTTCTGGCCATGCCTGCTAATTGCAGTAACGATATAGAATGTAAGCCTATGACTGAACCAGAATACACCTATTGTATTGTAGCTGGGGTGTATTCAGCCCCATGTAATTTGCAAATACAGTTGGCGGTTTTAGGGTTTACTGTATATTTGCTCTAGGCCTATATTTTCTACTAAGTCATCGCCTCGCAACTGTTCATTTACTTGGCCGACTCTGCGTGTGCATGCCCTGCCTGATGTTTCTTTGTGTGTACAGGACCCCAGTTATGAAATTACTGCAGACACTACTCATTGTAATAGGACAGTAAAGATAACATTTAGTAAGCACCCCGTAATGCCTGAAAAGGTCTATCTGATTTTTGGTGGTCAGGCTTACAGCGGTTTCCTGAATAAAGCCCACAGTCAGTGTTACTTTGCATTTCTGGTACCCTTAATCAGACAGGCGTCTGCATCAGAATTATCATTACCCCATCGCAAAGCTAAATGTTCCTTATCAACTGCTCATTGCACATTTGGCATATTGACACCCTCGTATGTTATATATGCAGGTCAGGAGGAGACCAAGTCACTCTCTACTGTGTTAGAATGTCACATGAACATCTCTACAGCTGCCGTGATGGCCACAGTGAGACGCTTAGATGATGTTGGCCGTATAGCAACTGAAAATAGGATCACGCTGGATCTTCTGTTAGCCTCACAGGGTGAAGTATGTAAGGTGATCTCCACTGAATGCTTTGCATATATTACTAGTAATGATGCTGACATATCAGAATTCAAACATGATACTGAACGAGGGGTAAAAGGTTTACATACTGTTCACGGGTGGGATCCGTTGTCAGGAATGTTCGGTCCCTTGGTATCTATGGGTGCATCATTCATTTGCACACTGATTGCGGGTATTCTTCTGTTTTTGGTCATTGTTTTCATCATTACTTGTATGATTGGTATGATCCGCAAATATTGTATTAAGACTGTAATTAATGTTGTACAAGTTCAACATTTTCCTGATCCCTGGGTTCCACCATATGATCGTGATGATGATGAACATTTTTAGCAGTTGTCTACAGTCACGTCATTTAATAGTTTGCCAAGATCCTTTCCTTTATTTGGAGTTATTGGTTTCTTTTCCTTTCCTTATGTTAATGTTTAGTTAGTTAATTTGTAACCAATTCTTAGTTAGTTCATTTGTAACCAATCTACATGTTTTATGAATATATCTCACATTTATTGTTTCATCATTTATTCATTTTCATTGTTTGATGTTACTGGGGACTATGTTGTGTTTGAGATGGATTATGAGCATTCACATAAGTTTTTCCCAAATGTCAACACTGGGTTTTTTTCTTGTGATATAACTGCTCAGATTAGTGTAGGTAACCTCTCAAGTCTTTTACTCATTTCTAGTTAAGAGTTAAGTGAGATGTTTGGTTCGAGAGGACATGAGATGATTGTGACTTCAGTCTGACTGCTGAGTTTATATGGAGTGTGTTGATGTACATCTGAAGCATTTCAGTTGACTCACAACTGACAGACAGGCCTCACAGTCATTCTGTTTGAGGTAAGATGTTCCCAAGGATGTAGAACCACTGTTGTTTTCTTTGAAGCTTTATTTGGGCGATTTGTTGCTGATTAAAAGTAATCAAAAGGGGGGCTTGTGAGGGCAATTCATATATTTGATGTTTGCTTACTTTTAATCTTTCACCATGACCTTGCATTGCTTAGATGGATGCTTGAAGTCCATGTGTAGTAGAACAAAGGTAGTCTTATAGTGTCTTCTCCAGGTGCACAAATAAGGGCCTATTGTTAATTGTTATCTGTATGGGAGACTCACTGAGTGTAGCAAGTTTGTAAACACTAAATGGAGAAATGTCGGTGGATGAGAGCTGGAAGACATGAGATAAGGAGGGGAAGAACAGACAACTGTCCTATAAGAGAGACAGTACTATATTGATCGGTGCGCATTCAAGCACCAGGGCTTGGATGCATCTGTTCATGAACATATATTAAAATCGTGTGACAATACTGTAGGAGATTTTTGTCTCATTCCTCATTTTTATCAGAGTGGAATTAAATAATGTCACGACAGTCATTAATATATCAAAAATAACAAAGGCCCAATAATCGAGCCGTGTGGTATGCCATAGAGTATGGAAAGAAAAGGAAAATTGGTGCATTGTTTCTAAAACTAAGATGTGAAAGCTTCGGAAGAAGAATATGGTGATTAACTGTGTCAAATGCCTAGACAAGTCTAAAAAATGCCTATAGGGTTTTCCTTTCTATCTCTAGTTTTGCATATATCATTACTTAGATGTGTAAGTGACATATATGTTGATTGTTTCTTTATAAACCCATACTGATGTGTATATATAATATTGGATGATCGATTAATCTTTGATAGACAAGCTTTTCTAGTACTTTTGATATGGCGAGCAAAATGGAGATGGGTCTATAATGATTAAAAAAGGCTGGGTCATCATCTTCATAAGTAGTCCCCAGGTATGGGTTAAATAGTGCAACTGCCTAGTGGATACCTCGGGAGAGGAATAGGCTATTGGAGTAAACACCTACAGAAAATCAATGTCTACAGTGCTGTTGTTTTTTTGTTTTTCTTGCCCTTTTGTATCTGTTTAAGTCGGAGAGTACTGCTGGCATCATGTGCGGCTGCTGCTTCTCCCTCTCGTAGTTCCCCCTTCCCATCCACCCCTGTATGTCTGTGTTATGTTTATCTGTTGTCTTGTTTCACCTTGTTTATTGTAAAGCGACTTTGGGAAATTAGAAAAGCGCTATATAAGTTTGATTTATTATTATTATTGCCATTTATTTCATGTTTCCTGTTTTACATCCTGTAGAGCCGGGTCCAAACTATGGACCTGAGGCACTATAGGGCAGATGTCACTTGATTGACAGTACTCGTCGTAATATGTGGGCTGTTCCAAGTAGGGTGATCTTCTGGATTGCACAGATGTTGATGTTGCCTGGGATATGGTTGGTGAACGTTTCCATTCCCTTCTTCATGAGTCCTAGAGCTCCGATGACCACTGGTGTTTTTTCGGTCTTCATTCCCCACATCCTGTTGATTTCAATCTCCAGGTTTTTGTACATGGTCAGCTTCTCTGTGACTTTAACTGAGGTGTTTTGTTTTCTGCCATGTCGATGTGCATGCACGTCTTTTCCTTCCTGTCCTTGATAACGATGTCAGGCTTGTTGGCTTTTATCTCTCTGTCAGTGTGGATGGGCCTGTCCCAGAGGATGGTGACATCATTGTTTTCAGTGACCGTTTTTGGCTGATGTTCGTACCACTTCTCAGTCGTCTTGATCTTGTAACTCCTGCATACCTTTCAGTGCAGGTATGCTGCTGCTTTGTTGTGCCTGCATATGTACTCGGTCTTTCCCAGTTCTGGGCAGCCTGAGACAATGTGGTCGATGGTTTCTTCGTACATTCCACAGATTCTGCATTTTGGGTCTGTTCCACCTTTGATGATACAATGTGATAGGATCTGGTTGCCAGGCTCTGGTCTTGTGCAGCCATTATCAGGCCCTCCATCTCTGCTTTCAGTCTGGTGCTCCTCAACCACTGGTGTGTCTTTTGCTGGTCCACACCTGCGTCTTTCATTCTTTTTTGGGTACTTCCCATGCATTGCTTTGTCCTCCCAGGTTTTTTTGCAGTTACAGCTGGCCGTGGTGTTTTGCCTTCTGCTTCACTCATTTGGCGTAGATGGTAGTTGCCTCATTTTCTGTTGATGGGGTTTCTGGGACATCAAGCTCTTTCTTGAATTGTGCAGATCCTTTATTGATGGAGTAGATCTGATGTTTTACTATTCGGATGAGTGGGTCATCTGTTTTTGTCAGGTATGCCTCCAGCCCGATAGTGGTAGTCTTGAAGGTCAGTTCAAGTTGGACTAGGCCTCGTCCTCCTGAAGCTCTTGGTAGGTACAGCCTGTCGACATCTGCTTTCAAGTGGTGCATCTTCTCCATGGTCAGCATCTTTCTTGTCTTGGTGTCTAGTCTCTTGATGTCGTTCAGTTTCCAATTGACGATGTTGAAGCTGTACATCACTACAGGTATCGCTAGGGTGTTGATAGCTTCAATTATGTTAGCTGCATTGAGTTCGCTCTACAGTAACATAAGCACTGTCCTGTGATACTCTTTCCGGATCTTCTCCTTCAAGGTTGAGTGTTGTATGCCATCTCCTTCACTCACTCCTAGGTAATTATATGTGCTATCTTGGTCTAGCTCTTTGATTACAGTGTCACGGTCTAAGTCTGCAGTCTTGATAAGTCTTCCTTTCTTGAAAGTGGCTTTGGCACACTTGTTGATTCCGAATTCCATCTTGATGTCATCGCTGAAGGTCTTGACGATGGTGAAGACCTTCAGCGATGACATCAAGATGGAATTGTCTCATGGAATGCTTTGTGGCCTTGTTCTGCTAGATGTTTTAACAATGCAATGGTACCAACTTCACAAGCTTGTTTTGCCAACAAATAGATCGTCAAATCTCAGCATGCTACCCGCTTGAAGCTCTAAACTCTCCAGCCCTGCATGCAAAACCTGAGAGTAGCTCACTGGGGACTCAACATAAACTTGTGGCATCCAGAACCACGTATATGTCTTACCCTGAAACTCAAAAGCAAACCAATACTGAAAGTATGGGTGCACATAGACACTGCTGCCCGTAAATCTTACATGAATCGCCACTGTGCTGGCTGATTCTGCCCCCTTATCTTTTTTTTAATTTTTTTATTGGGAAAGATAGGCATCCTGATCAGTGAATGAACACATGGGATAATGACTCCGGCTGCCAGCAAACTCTTAAACACTGGTGTTATACCCATTACTGCCTCTGGTTTGAGCAGATATTGTGACTGACATGGACGGTATGTGCTCTTGGGTGTCACATGGAGGGGTTCAGCCCCTTTAACTAATGCCCACATTGTAATTATCTGTAGCCCATAAAAAATGGTGGCACTTTTGCAAATCTGGTGAGTCAATGGTTAATTTGGGGAAATGTCTCCACCCCTTCAAGTTGAATTTATTGTCCGTTTTCCCATAAAAGTGCTCTGAAATGGGCATCTATATGCTTAAATTTGCGGTGAGTATTGCACTCCTTCTCCTCTTGTCTCCCACATGTGGTCTTGTGAACACTGAGTGACCCACAGCCCTAAATCCTCCAATTGGTTGTCAACTGTTTTGACCAGAGGCACATGTGGTGTCGAGTTACACATCCAGTGAAGCTGGGTTACAGCGGGGGTCGGCACAATCATCAATGCACACATATGATCATTCCAATACATCCAATTACTAGTCATAAAATCACTTTCTTTTCCTTGCCTGAACTAAAGTTTTTCAAAGCCCTCATCAACTCCTTCACTTACGCTGGCTGCAACATGCAAACCACAATCTTCCATGAACGTGTGCTGTGGTGACATGCGAGTATGCACCAATTTAAGCAAATCAGAGGTTATTGATCTCGGCCTTGACGGCGACATATCCCATTGGTATATGTAAAATGGCTTGCCACGCCCTAATTGCACATACTGACCCAGGATGTCTGATATGCTAGACGTTAATTCCCTCCTCTGTACAATGCAATACCAAGCCCAGTGCACACATCACATCTCTGGCTAACACGTGTACAGGGCAAAATCTGGAAAAGAGAAAAGTGTGTTTTTTTCTATCACTGTCTTCTGTGATGACCGACAATGGTGTGGTATATAATTCTCTCACTGCAACACCTGATGCCCTACAGTGTCAATATAGCTACCACTCAATTTTCTGGGGCACTTGAAATTAATTTTGTTTATTACTGAAACTTTAGCTCCAGAGTCAACCAGAACTTATTATGTAAACATAATATGTTTTTGTTTTTTCCCCTCTTTGCCATTTCTAAAATCATTTCAGGTAAATTCACAATTGTGCTCACCTTTGTGATATTGAATACGCTCTGGCTGTCATGTATTAATGTATGTGTTGGTTCGTGTGTGTGTATGTGTGTGTGTATGTAGTGTCGGGGGTGCATTCTCCAGTACACACCGTGTGTGTCTACTGGGTTCCAGTCTCTTTCTTGGTTCAGTACAGTCTTTTGCCCAATGATCAGGGGCCCCACAGTTTCAACATCCCTCATCTCGAGGGCCTGCATTGCAGGGTCCTCTACGCGGAGCTCGACCTCTGCTCTGAGGGGGACCATCGCACCCTCTGTTTCTCCCTCTGCCTCTGTTGGGGCTCTGCTGAGTCTGGAACTGTGCCAGCTGACGGCTGATTCCTTGCTCCATACCGTCCAGGAAACAGATCTTGAACTGATGTTCATATGGGGAGTCATTTTGTTCATTCAATGGCGCTGGTGGTGCTAAACCGCTGCTTTCCCTGAAAACTTTAGTCAATCTGACTAAAAAGTCAGACACGGTCTCTCCAGGCTGCTGTCTACAGACCTTTTTTGTCCCCCATCTCATGGTGGCCGGGAAACTGTCTCTCATTCTGCCACATAGTCCCTCAACATGACTCCAATAGTCGGCATTGTCTGCCAGTTATAATGGTTAGTTTCATCCCAGCTGGTGTGCCTGGTGTGGAGGCAGGGCGGTTGCTGGGCTCCACGTGATGGACTCTGCTGCTGCAACCAACTGTTCTCAGGCCTCTGAATATAGATGGGCAGGCTGTCGTCGGTCTGCGGCAGGTTGCCGCTGATCTACGGGTCTCAGATGGGCAGCTGAGATGAGGAGGAGATTCAGGTCCTTCTGTGAAAGCTGAGGACAGTGATTAATTGCCCCCCCACCCTTATATTGCTTGTCTCACTATTCTTTTGCCTGCAAGTTTTGGAACTGTTTTTTTTTTCTTTTCAGCTGTTCTAATAATAATGATAATAATAATATTAATAGTAAATTAAACTTACATAGTACTTTTCTAAAACCCAAAGTGGCTTTCCAATAAAGGGCAAGAGAACAGATCAACATAACACAGACATACGGGGTGGATGGGAAGGGGGGGCTACGAGAGGAAGAAGCGGCAGCCACACACGACGTCAGCAGTACTCTCCCACTTAAACACATACAAAAGGGGAAGAAAAACAAAAAACATAAATCACATATATCACAGATGAAGTCTGAAGAGGTGAGTCCTGATTAATGACTTGAATGTCATTTCTACAGTAAAACTACCAGTTTCATCTACATGTCTTTTTCCACATTAAAAGCTTTTTACAGGAGTCATCCCCATGTCCTTCACACATAATTTTCACACATCCTGTCAAACAAGACTTGTCGGTCAGAGGTTTGCTTTTGATTTTTTTTTCCCACACTGCTATCCTGCAGTCACTCTCTTACCTGGAAATTTCCTGTACCAACAATTCAATTGACATTATTCATTATTTCATTTGCCAATGGGTCATCACCCCTAAGTGGATGTCATTACCTTCAGACATTTCCACGTGGTCTTCAATACTGTATCCTCGTTTAAATAAAAAAGCCGTATCATACAATTCCTCTCCCTACAATCGCACAACTCTCTTCTTAACCCGGGGAGTCAACTACGAACTATCCTCGGGGGAGGTAGACTTCCTGGGTCTTAGGTGATTTTTCAATCCCTTCACCAGACTGGCCAGCCAGATTCCACGCAGAGAGTGGGTCAAAGAAAAATATGAGTTAGGCTCCCCGGGCGAGCCCCCAAACTGTCATGGCAATTATTTAATTACACTCTGGCAAAAATGAGGAACGAGACTAAATCTCTTAAAGTATTGTCACACGATTTTAATATACCATGTTCATGAACAGACACATCCAAGCCCAGGTGATTGAATGCGCACCGACCAATCTCTCTTATAGGACAGCTGTCTGTTCTTCCCCTCCTTATCTCATGTCTTCCAGCTCTCATCCACCAAGGACATTTCTCCATTTAGTGTGTACACACTTGCTACACTCAGTGAGTCTCCCATACAGCCAACAATTAACAATAGGCTCTTATTTATGCACCTAGAGAAGACACTTTATAACACTACCTTTTTTCTACTACACATGGACTTCAAGTATCCATCTAAGCAACACAAGGTCATGGTGAAAGATTGAAAGTAAGCAAACATCAAATATGAACTGCCCTCACAATGACCTCCCCAATGATTCAGAGAAGCTGTCAAAAAAGTATTTGCAGATGACAAAGTGTCTTCTGTTCACATAAAGATCCTGACACCATCATTAAGGAAGAACTTAATAAGCTGTCTATTTTGCTTAAATCCAACAAACTATCACTTAACATTAAAAAACCAAGCTTAATCTTTTTTGGTCTTAAATCAGAGATTTTTAACTCATCTCTCATCTCATCTCATCATCAGCCGCTTCTCTGGGTTCAGGTTGAGGTAGCAGCAAGCTAAGTGGGGCACTCCAGATGTCCCTCTCCCCATCAATGCTTGCCAACTCCTCCTAGGGGATCCCAAGGGGTTCCCAGGTCAGAATGGGCATGTAGTCCCTCCAGCGAGTTCTGGGTCTAACCCGGGGTCTCCTCCCAGTTGCACATGCCCGGAAAACCTCCAAAGGAAGGCAGTCAGGAGGCATCCTAATCATATGCCCGAGCCACCTCAACTGGCCTCTTTTGATGCGAAGGAGCAGTGGCTCTACTCCGAGCTCCAAGCTCCTTTCGGTCACTATTCAAAGCTCATGACCATAGGTGAGGGTTGGAATGAAGATTGACTGGTAAATTGAGAGCATTGCCTTCTGGCTCAGCTCCCTCTTCGACACAATGATCCAGTATAACATCCGCATTACTGCTGATGCTGCACCAATCCGCTTGTCAAACTCCCTCTCCAGCCTACTCTCACTCATGAACAAAGCCCCAAGATATACTTGAGCTCCTTCACTTGAGGCAACAACTCATCCCCAACTCGGAGGGAGCAATCCACCATCTTCCATTAGAGAACCATGGCATCAGACTTGGAGGTGCTGACTCTCATCACAGCCATTTCACACTCAGCTGCAAACCACCCCAGTGCACGCTAGAGGTCGCGTTCTGATGAAGCCAACAAAACCAAATCATCTGCAAAGAACAGATGCAATTCTGAGGTTCCCAAACGGACACACTCCTCACCTTGGTTGAACCTTGAGATCCTGTCTATGAATATCACAAACAGAATCAGAGACAAGGGACAACCTTGGCAGAGTCTGACACCCACCAAAAATGTGTTTGACTTTGTGCCAGGAATGCAGACACAGCTCTCTCTTTGGCTATACAAAGACCAGACGGCTTATAGCAACTGCCCCGGTACCCCATACTCCTGCAGTACCCCCCACAGAGTGCGCCGGGGCAACACAGTCGTAAGCTTTCTCCAAGTCCACTAAACACATGTAGACTGGCTGGTAAAATTCCCATGCTTCCCTCAGCACTTCCGCCAGGGTAAAGAGTTGGTCCGTTGTTCCACGGCCAGGGCAAAATCTGGATTGTTCCTCCTGCATCCAAGGTTCAACAATTGGTTGGAGCCTCCTTTCCAGCACCCTAGAGTAGACTTTCCCAGGGAGGCTGAACAGTGTGATGCCCAGATAATTGGAGCACACCCTCCGGTCCCCTTTCTTAAATATGGGAACCACCACCCCAGTCTGCCACTCCACAGGTACTGTCCCCGACCTCCACCTGACACTGAAGAGGCGTGTCAGCCAAGACAGCCCAACAATGTCCAGAGCCTTCAGCATCTCAGGGTGAATCTCATCCACACCCGGCGCCTTGCCACTGAGGAGCTTTTTAACTACCTCAGAGACCTCTGCCAGGGATATGGGTCGGGCTTCTCCTGAGTCTTCAGACTCTACCTCCTCCACTGAGGACATGTTAGCCAGGTTCAGGAGCTCCTCAAAGTATTCTTTCCACCGCCTGTCAACATCCCCGGTCCGGGTCAGCAGTTCCCCTACCCAGCTGAACGAAGCCTGAGTCAAGCCCTGCTTCCCTTTCCTGAGTCACCAATGGGTAGGCGGAGTGGGCCAACGAAGCCCTGGAGGGGGCCTTGCATTGCGTCGCCACCAGCAACCCCACCTCCTGGAACAAGCACCTACCCTGGGTGAAGTATTCCCTGAACACCATGGAGAGTTCTGCTACTGGTTTGTCCCCCTTTGAGTGTTCCCTCAGGTACCAATTCCCTCTGTCAGGAGTTGGAGGTGGTGGTCCCGTCCACCAGGGCCCATCTCTGCCAGTGCTGTTGCATCTGAAAGAACACCGCTATGATGTGGGCCACAGAGTGGTCCCGGCACAGCACCAACCGGCGCAGAGTGCCAGCCCCGGCCTATCATCCTGGCCAAGGGGTGTGGCTACTGGCCCGGGACCTGCCCCTCCCGACTGTCTCCCGAAAGCTGGCCCCTTGCTACGTCAGTCTCTACACCATTGACCGCATCATCAACCCCGTTTCATCCTCCCTGCCTCACTCAAGATCCATCCTGTGTTTCATGTCTCTCACCTCAAACTGGTAGCCTCCAGCCCTGTCTCCCCTGTCCAAGCTCCTCAGCCTCCCAGGGACCTCGACGGTGGCGATTTGGTCTGGGACATCAACCGACTGTGCGCTGTTCGCTGCCAGGGCCGGGGTTACCAATACCTGGTGGACTGGATTGGTTATGGGCCTGAGGACCATAGCTGGGTGCTCTGATCCTACCTGGCCGACCCTTCACTCCTGGAGGAATTCTATCGGGCCCACCCTGATGCCATCAGATGGTTGCCCATTGTCTCCCATAGGAGGGGGTGTCACCTGTTGTGGTTTCACTGCCCCGAGCTGCCTCGCCGGCATGTTCGAGCCAATCCTCCAGCTCGGCACTCGGTTCGTGCTTTGAGGAGACGAGCACTGTGCTGCGCCAGGTGTTTGCCATCGTCCATAAGGCACACTTGCAGCAATCAGACAGACCTTTATAATAAGTCTCACAGGACACCTCTCTGCGCTTCGACGTACTGAACCCTGTGGTAAAAGCTCTGACAAGCCTATCCCAGTGATTCCTAGTAACCCTTTTCTCGTGTCTATTCCTAGTAACCCTTTTCTCCCAGTATCTAACTCATGTGTCCCTATTTTTTGTCCCGCTGTTTTTGTTTCCCTCAATACCCTCCCTCCGTGACTTCCACGGCTCCCTACGTCTCCTTCGCTCCTCGTCCCCAGCGACAATCACGTTTCCCCGGACCCCCTCCAACGATCTCCCCCCACGTCTCTCTCCCTGGACCCCTCCGTTCAGATTTGACTTCTTGAATCACGAACTCGGACTTTCTCGGATAACCCCTCGCTCAGTGGATTTGGACTTTGGTAGCCAGGCGCACGCACATCGTCACAACACCCCGCCAGACATATTTCCATCATTACACGTAGGTAAGATTTTGCAAGTTAGACACCAGCTCTCATTACACACACATATGTAGTATAACACACATCTCACAAACAGACCCCGCTATCCGCACCATACATTCCCCCCACCTTAGATTCCCCTGTTATTATTTTGTGCCAGTTTGTTTATTTTATCCTGCATTAAAATTGCCTTCGGGTTCCTCAGTACTCATTGTCCGTCTGCCTTTGCGTTTCACTACAATGGTCTCTAGGAACACCTTCCCTGCTATCTGATCCAATTCACCACCGGGTGGTGATTAGTTGACAGCTCTGCTCCTCTCTTCACCCAAGTGTCCAAAACATATGGCTGCAGCAGATCTGATGATACGACCACAAAGTCTATCATCAATCTCTGGCCTAAGGTGTTCTGGTACCAAGTACACTTATGAACTACCTTATGTTCGAACATGGTGTTATAGCCAATCCATGACTCGCACAGAAGTCCAATAACAAGGCACCGCTAGGGTTCTGATTGGGGAGGCCATTCCTCCCAATCACATTCCTCCAGGTTTCTCCATCGTTGCCCATGTGAGCATTAAAGTCCCCCTGCAGAACCATAGAGTTCCCAGGCGGAACGCTATCCAGGACATCACCCAGAGACTCCAAGAAGGCCGGATACTCCAAACTGCTATTCATTGCATAAGCACATACAACAGTCAGAGCCTTCCCCCCAGTGATTCGCAGTTATATAGAGGCAACCCTCTCATTCACTGGGGAGAACTCCAACATGGCGGTGCTCAACTGGGGACTTGGGAGTATCCCCACACCCACACGGCGCCTGTCAGCTTGGACAATTCCAGAGTAGTAACGAGTCCAGCCCTTCTCCAAGAGTTTGGTACCAGAGTCCATGCTATGTGTGGAGGTGAGCCCAACTATATCTAGTTGGTACCACTCCACCCATAGCTGGATTAGTACCCCCAGGGGCCCCTGAGCACTGAAGCTCATACCCCCCCCCCCACACACACACATACACACACCACACCCACCCCACGCCCCAGCCATTAAACCCCACCTTAATTATTTTGAGCTTCCAATCAAGCTGGCATGTCAAATCCACCAGACCATAATCACACACCAATTGGTCAAAGGCTGAATAACCAGTCCAGCTGAGCAGGTATGCCTATACAGTTAAATAACCAAATACTGCCATTTCACTCACAAATCACAAGACAAGGAAACAGTAGATTAAATCCCCCAAAGGCAGTGTATGACTCTAGACTATGGCAATATTTGTGTTCATGTTAAACCACCCAAGCAGACAGCACACCAGTTATTGTTAATACATAATAATGTGACTGACTAGGAATAGGTTTAAAACAATGCCATCCTAAGGTATTCACACAGTACAGCTGAATGCAGGTTTCAAAATAAGGCTCACTAAGTGAGCTAGGCAACTTCACACAGAACTTCAAAAACCAACATATAATGAAGTTGACAAACTGACTCCAATACAATATAGCAGCATCACACCATAGTGATGCAATAAACATATTATGCGAACAGCAAATCAAATAAATTCATCCACATAACATACAGCAACACACAATCACAACAGATAATACTGCTCAACACACATACAACATAATCAAATGGTTCTTACCTTTATAAGTTCTTCTGCTCTGTAATCAATCCCCAATTGATCCCCTTCACAAATGATGGGACCTGCCATTGCAAATAAGCTTGAAGTAACGTTACTTTCCACTGTTTGGTCATCCCCATCTTTGTCCGTTTCTTCTCCTGTCTTTTGTCGTTTTCCGTATCTTGTTGTACCCCTAGTAGGGGCAGTGTGTGGTGGCTCCATGTTGCTTTTTCGGGCTGGGCCTGACCAGGCCCCACCAGATGCTCGCCGGCGAGCTCCCTTCCCAGGCTTGGCTCCAGGAGGAGGCCCCAATTTCCCTTTACTGGACGAGGTGCTTTGGCTCTGCTGTTGTAAATTCATTGGGTTTCTTGGGATTTTTAACTTTTCATCTAAAATTAGATGATTAGTGCATTGATTAGTGCATTGTTCTGTTCATGGAAGTGGTCAATTGCCATAGCTGAGAACTTGCAACTTGTTTTATGCACAACAAACTTCCCAGCACGTAATTCCTCCGGGATTGCTGGATGTTTACCAGAAAGGACCATCATGTCACGAACATGTACTAAGAGCCACCTGGAGTAGTGAGTGTGGTCCAGAGCAAACATCCAAGGCAGGAGCTGTGTGAAGGTTTCCACATAGAGCTGAAAGTTGTTCTCCCACAATGATCTGATGTACATGACATGAAGACCTCGAGTGATAGGGTTTTTAACCAGTAGTCGAAATGCCCGCTTTCACTGACTCACTGTAGGCACCGTTCTTCAAATGTTGGAGGGACTGCTTCAGATGTGCAGTGCTGATTGTAGGCCTGGTGAAGTAGCTTGTGCAGGCTGGCAGCTGTAAGTTGGTGGCCATGGTGAGTCTTGGTCATGTACCTGGCATGGATGAAATAATCTGCAGTGCCGGGGCACGCAATCTCAGCCTGTACCAGAGCATTTGTCCATCCACTGTCTTCAAGCCAGTCCCCCAGGACCTGCAAGCACACACAGATGGAATTTTGTCCTCATTACAATCTTACTGACCTGCAATGCAAAGATTCAACTCCCTTTCATGTACCTTCATCATTTCCCTTTTATGTATGATACTTCTAAAATAGTAAATGTATACATGTTTATATTTATCTGACAATAACCACAGATTATCCTTACAATGTACTGAAATATTGGGTCCTACTTTCAAGACAGCCATTTCAATGTGGAGCCCACTGAACATGATCGCAAAGTGGTTCTCTCCGTGGCTGTCTGTCCACACCCACTGGATCTCCTTGGCTAAGGCATAGAGAGGTTGGTCTGCAGCAAGAACAGGCACCTGCCCAGGGTTCAGGTGATGAGCTGCTGCTCTGACGATGTCCACTGAATGTTTTATCATGGCAGCAGAGTGTGTGTTGTCCAGAAATGAAGGCAACAGCGCATTAATGGCTGCAGGGGGGATTGCTGTCTGCTGGATACCAGCATGGTAGGCAGACCATGATACCCAGCTTGCCTTGTTTGTTTCCTGATCCTTCAGGGCTGCCATCACTGCTCTCAGCCACTCATACTCTTCATCTCTTGTTTTTGTTGCCATCTGGAAACCAAGGGGTCTCACGGGCCTTTTACTGGAGTGGCTGTGAATTGCTTTGTCTTTAGAGCAACTGGTGGCACACTGGTGTATGCTTGTGGCAGAGGCATGATTGACCTAGTGGATGGAGTGGACTGGTTGATGACAAGCATGCCACGGTCAGAGCCTGCACATTCATGTGTAGGGTGCTGTATCAAAGAGATACCAGTGCCATGAAATGAGTCATTTGCTGTTCCAGAGCTTGGATTGTGGTCAATAGTGTCCACCGCAGCTGTTGTGAAGAGACCATTGCACATTTTTGGTGGGCACACGACATCTTCCAGCTTAAAGCGTTGGCAGACTCCATTGGCAATGTCGGCCGACACCTGCAGGAGGCGATCATACAACACGCACATCCCCAGACTGAAGAGAGTGTCAATTAGCACTCTCTTACGTGTGACAGCATGGACTTTCAGTGCAACGTACAGTGGAAGTGGAGTTTCCTGATCAAGGCTGTGACACACTGTACCTGGTGACTTTGCTGCCAATGTATGTTTCACACTGTTGAAAACCAACAGCTGTGAGACTGTTAGAGCGGCAGTCATAGTACCTGTTTCCAGAAGCGGAGTCTGGTGTTTGATGTTCGCCCCATCCAGGATCATGTTCTCCAAGGCCAAAAGAGATGTCGGTACAGACTCCTTCTGACAGTTAGGATGGAATGACCCATCAAAGTTGAACTTGGTGGCAAACATCTTTCTGCGTACAACTTGTGCTGCTCTCACAAAATGCATAGCATCACTGTCGTGGTCACAGGCCTTCTTGAGAGCATCTCCGATATTGTCCTGAAATGTCAGAAGTGTGTCTCTTCCCTGCGAATGTGCCACTAAATTGGGAAACTCGGAGAGAAGCCTGTTCTTCAGTCTGGTTGTGTGGATCCGATGCTCCACTGTGGCACCTAGCTGTTCAAGTCTGACTTGGTACAGGTCACCCAGGTTTGCCAGTTTGAATACTGGGGCACAGTCATAATTTCTACTTTCCTCCATAAAGGCTACCAACTCTGCAAAAACAATACCGTGCAGCTGAGCCTCTTCCTCATGCCCATCCTTTGATACAGCCTGTCTTGCTCGTTATAGAGCATCCGGAGGCAGTTTCGATGATATTTTGCCTCAAGTGCTATCATGTCCCCAGGTGCAAGTTTGGAAAGCAACTCGATGTCTTCTGTTTCCAAGGCAGCTTTTCTAACATTGAAATCTAACTGTTTTGTTGATACCTCATGGAGCACTTCAGAGCTGGCTGGCTTGTTGCAGAAGAAGCACACAGGGTCTTTAGTGTTGACATAACTGTGAGCAGACCGTGTGTGAATCTTGGGTGCATCAGACTATTCCACCTTTTCTAATGACTTCCGCCGTCGTTGCAGTATGGTTTGATTATATTTTACTCGACAGGCCTTGTGCCATTGTGCCATGTTGGTCATCAGTGTGGCTTCTATGCCATTTCCATCATCCAGCCTGTCCAGATCCAGCTCAGCTGGTATTTGTCTAATTTGCTGAAATGCAAGGAGATCCCTGGCCAATGACACATAACCACTGTCTACTGGTGGCTTCCTTGACCTGGCAGGGCATTGCAAATCTTCCCCTGTTTCTACTTGGCAGAGAGCACAGAGTTTCCAGTTAGTGGGGCAACGCAGCTTAGAATGCTTAGATGTAGAAGGCTGGGCTGGATCAATCAGTATATGGCGTTTTGACATGATGCAGACACAGTGTTGATATGTCAAAGATCTGAAGAGTGCAGTAGCTAGCTAGCCAGTAGTTAGCTGACACATACAGAGGGATCCTGTAATGCACAAGAACATACCACATTGTAAGTGTATATTCATATTATTTTAAACATTTATACTACATTCATAGTGAGTGAAATGTCATTAACACCCTCTTTGGAGGAAGTAAGGATGAAGAAGTTAGAGGTGGATTTGCTAACACTACTCAACAGCTAGCTAGCTAGCTATTTCATTTAATTCTACAACAGCTAGCTAGTATAAGATGCATTTTAAATATAGCCTATAAATAATGTGAACATGAATGAAATGAAATAGCTAGCTAGCTACTAGCTAGCTATTAAATTCCATTCATCAACAGCTATCTAGTATAAGTTGCACTTTAAATACATAGCCTATAAATAATGTGAACATTTTTTTCATAAAATATTGACATAACAACACAAAGGTAATTTCGCTGATAGTCTTTGATCAGAAAGAACTTGATTAAATTACTCACTTTTCCAGACATCAAAATGTCACTCTTCTCTCATGTGCACTCCCGTCAGTCTTCATGTCCATATCACACCTGTGAAGTACAGTAAGCGGTGCAGCCTAGCTCTACTGCCCTCTGCTGGTCTGCAATGGTATTATCATGCTACGAAATGACACACATTGACACAAGGTGATGGCTGAGCAAATAAATATCTTTATTAGAACAAAACTGCAATTTTAGCAAAGATGTGCGTTATTATAATAGAGAGCGATGGGGCAAAAACTGGAAAAATGCAATGCTGAGGTCAATGACCTCTCAAGGTCTCCAGAGGTCAGATAGAAAGTGTTTCCACGTCTGAAATAAAACCTTGGGGTATGTAGATTATATGCTGATAGTTTCAAGCTTTAGTCATAAAATGCACAATTGGTTTGCTAATCTGCCCCACTATGAGGGAGCTGATATGCTGACGCGCGGGGACGCGCTTCCCGAAAGGGGGGAGGGGGTAGTGTACGTGCATGTATAAGTAGACACGTTAGCCCTTGGCTAACGGGTCGGACCCTTTAGTCGACAGATTAACGTTGTCGCCTGTGGGGCAGGAGATACGGGGTCGCGTGCCGGCTGTGGTAGCGGTTCCCGTAGCTGCCCCCCGAATTCGCTACATTAGTGTCAGAGGTGGGATGGTGAGACTGTATGGGAGCTGATATTATGAAGCGCGTCCTTCCCGAAATGAATAAATAGACTCACTTAGGCCTTGGCTAAGGGGTTGGACCCTTTAGTCGAGTGATTAACGTTGTCGCTTGCGGAGTGGGAGCCATGGGTTCGCGTCCCGGCTGTGGCGACGATCAGCGAATTCGGGGGGGGGCAGTCTGGGGGACGGTCGCCACAGCCGGGACGCGAAGCCGTGTCTCCCACTCCGCAAGCGACAACGTTAACCAGTCAACTAAAGGGTCCGACCCGTTAGTCAAGGGCTAACGTGTCTATTTGTCCATGTACGTTACACTACCCCCCCTCCTTCGGGAAGCGCGTCCCCGCGCTTAAGCATATCAGCTCCCTAACGCCTCTGGGCACACGCGCTTCCGATGACCTCACGGTCTCACCATCCCACTTCTGACAGCAATGCAGCGAATTCGGGGAGCAGTCTGGGAACCCGTGTCTCCCACTCCGCAAGCAACAACGTTAACCAGTCGACTAAAGGGTCCGACCCATTAGTCAAAGGCCAACGTGTCTACTTATCCATGTACGTTACAATATATATATAAAATCCAGTAAGTCAAGTAAATTCTTTGAGACAGTACAAGCCTGTTTCGTGCCATCTTATTGTAGCCGGGTGGTAAATCTGTTAAATATGTTAAATGATTTTCCACTTAAATTTAGTATAGTTTAACTGTTAATATATGTAATTGTTACACTGTCAAGCCATGTAAAATGTCATTTGATGTATTTAAATTGTGAGGCAGATTGTGAGTGTTTTTTTTATAGTTTTGGTTGTCATTGCATGTTTTGACCAGTAAGTGGCAGTGGCGGACTTTTATTGTAACTCCGTGCAAGTTATCCAAGTGCATCTTGGGTATTCTTTCTTTTTTTCTTGTGTGGAGCGCCTGAAGATTGCGGTGTGACGAGGCTCTGACTCCGTAGTAAGTAAGGGTAAATATCTTGTGAAATATACCTGTAACATTATTCCAAACAATATTGTATGTCGGTAATTTGACAAGATGGTTTGATTTAGACGCTACTGGAGTTGATGTTCGGTGATTTTGGGCGCGAGCCGTCGACCGCTGTTCGCCATTGCAGGCATGACAAGGTAATGTTGGCGTGAATAAAGCCACACCATGCCATTGTATTTGGGTAGTAAAGGTTTTATATGCATTTTAATTCTGTTTAAAGGTAACTGACAGAGTGAGAAGTTGCGCGATCTTCAGGAAGTTCCACATGTCTTTGTTAAACCCTGTTTAACGTACATAGTCCACTGCCGTATTTTGCACCGTATTTTGTATTTATTATTTCCCTTTTTTAAAAATATTTTCTGTTAAACTTGCCACATCTGTGAACATTTATGAGCTGTTTTGCTCGAAAGACACAGGAATGTATGCGCTCAGTAAAACGATCTGCATTCGAAGGTTCAAACAATAAAATTAAAGCTACAAGAACCCCGGAAGTAATTGTGTCCTGTGTGGTATCTAATTCCACGGGCTACATAATTTTGGTACCAGGAGTGGGGTGGAGCGACCGTAAAGCCATCGGAAGCGTAGGCGCCCTGAGGCGTGAAGGAGCTGATATGCTTAAGCGCGGGGACGCGCTTCCCGAAGAAGGGGGGTAGTGTAACGTGCATGGATAAGTAGACACGTTGGCCCTTGACTAGCGGGTCGGACCCTTTAGTCAACTGGTTAACGTTGTCGCTTGCGGTGCAGGAGATACGGGTTCGCGTCCCGGCTGTGGCGACGGTATCTCGGACTGCCCCCCGAATTCGCTACATTATCGTCATCAAGATGGCCACCGCGAGGCTTGCCCCGGTTCCTGCTCTGCTGCTGTGTCTTGCATTTTTGTCTATGTTTTATGTCAGAAAAGCATCGTGTCTATGGAAATACAACCGTGAGGAGTTGCTGTACATCAAGAGGACTACATTTGGCAATCTGGGACTATCTGCCAACATTCCAGAGGATACTGATTGTAAACAACACTGGATCGCCACCCTGGGGAAATACACCTAGCACAGGGAGACGGTGTTGAACACCGATGAACACTGTCTGTCTTGAATGCCCTTATGCTGACGTCACTGTGCAGAGGGGGGCGGGTGATTACTCTACAGGTGCTGCTAATTATGCTTTTCAATGAATAAACGGCCGGTTGCCCTTGTTTGGCATTCCGGTGAGACCAGAGATCCGATGGCTACCGTGTATCAGTTTGTCCCCGTTAAGAGTGCTTTCTGCTAGCTATATTGTAGCGAATTTGGGGGGACAACGCAACCACAGGAAGTGCCGCGGCCGGGAAGCGAACCCGTATCGCCCGCACCGCATGAGGCATCGCTAACCGCTCGACTAAAGGGTCAGACCCGCGAGCCAGCGGCCAGCGTGTGTACTAATCCATGCACGTTACACTACCCCCCCTCCTTCGGGAAGCGCGTCCCCGCGCTTAAGCATATCAACTCCTTCACGCCTCAGGGCGCATACGCTTCCGATGGCCTTACGGTCGCTCCATCTCACTTCTGACACCAATGTAGCGAATTCGGGGGGACAACGCAACCACAGGAACTGCCACGGCCGGGAAACGAACCCGTATCGCCCGCACCGCAGGAGACATCGCTAACCGCTCGACTAAAGGGTCATGTAATGATCTGTGCCCTCTGGCTATGTTAACTTATAACATTAATAAAGCAAGGACGACTTCTCTCGTGCTGGGTGTTTATTCACCGACCGGATTCCCACTGACGTTGTTACGTACATCACGTGACTTTGTTGTGGCGCTACGGAAAGCCGTAAGGGACATTAGCAAATCAAATATTACTAGCAAATATTACATCTCCCTTTTTCTGAAAAGTGCTGCTTTCTCTGCAGAGATACAGACCACGTTGAGCACGTTTATAAGCGAATACAATCTTAATAAGAAAGAATATGAAAGTGGAACTCTTATTTAACTGGACTGCAACAAAGTAGTGTAAAACATTTCCTTCACTGTCTAAATGTGACACCGTAATAACATTTCATCTTTTTTTTTAACATTCATAAGTCAAGGATTTGTCTTGGTTTGACCGTGCGACCTGACCTCGTGGTGTAACCAGGCTGTGTGTCTGGTTGTCGCTGATTTTTCGTGTCTGGAGGTTCAGCATGCTCTTGCTGATGGGCTTGTGTGTTGTTGTTAGCGCTGGTAACAGTCTGCTGTGAAGTGTGTGTGTGTCTGTGTGTGTGTGTAGTGTGAGTGTTCACTCTGCTTTGTCGCAGGTGTTGACGGTTGCGTTGGTAGATCTGACCTTCTTTGGTTTGGATGTGGTAGCTCCTGTCTGTGTTCGCTGGTCTTTCCACAGTTGCAGGTCTCCAGGATCCATCCTCCTGCCGGAAGCGGATTGGTGTGCCTGCGGGCAGGTGGGGCGAGGTTTGGCTGTTCGGTTGTAGTATGCCTGCTGGCGCTGTTGACATACCTCTCTCCTTTCGTGAACATCCTCCTGACTGGCGATCTGTGGCTGCAGGTGTTTTGCTGTTGATGGGAGAATGGACCGCAGCCTCCGACTCATCAGTAGCTGTGCCGGTGATTTCAGGTTGTCCACCGGTGTGTTGCGATACTCCAGTAAGCTCATGTAGGGGTCTTTGTTCTCAGCTTTGGCTTTGTCCAGGATGCGTTTGGCCGTCTGGACAGTCTTCTCGGAGAGGCCGTTGCTCTGTGGTTAGTGGGGGCTTGTGGTGGTGTGTGAGAAACCCCATGTATGTGAGAAGTTGCGGAACTCACCAGAGCTGTAGCACGGACCGTTGTCGCTGATGATAGTCTCGGGGATTCCGTGTCGAGCCAGTGCTGCTTTCAGCTTCATGATGACGGCAGATGAGGTGCAGCTGTAAAGTCTCTCTAGCTCGAAGAATCTGGAGTAGTAGTCCACAGTGACTATGAAGTCCTGTGAGTTCCATGTGAATAGGTCTGTGCCTATCACTTGCCACGGCCGCTCGGGTATGGCGTGTGACATCATTGGTTCCTTTGCATTTGCGCTGCGCCGTTCTTGGCATATGCTGCAGTCTGCTACCGCATCCTCGATCTGTTTCCCCATGCCAGGCCAGAACAGTAAGTCTCTTGCTCGGCATTTGCTTTTTTCCACGCCAAGGTGACTGACATGGATGCGCGGTATCATGTCCTTGCGAAGCTTTTGGGGGACAATGATTCTCTCACCTTTGAACAGGATACCGTCCATTTCTGAGATTTCTGCTCTGTGGTTCCAGTATTCCTGGATGCTGGGCGGGCACTTTTTCTTTGTGTCTGGCCAGCCAGTGAGTGTGGCTCGTCAGAGTGCGGTGAGCTGTGGATCTTGCGCTGTATCCTGCTTGATTTCTGTGAGTCTTGTGTCGCTCACAGGGATGTTGCTGAGGACTGTGTGCACTTGGGCCTCCATCCCTTCCTGTAGGTCACTGTCGTGGTGTTCTATTGACTTGCGTGACAGTGTGTCGGCCACCGGTATGTCCTTACCGGGGCGGTGGATGATTTGGATGTCGTATTTTTGGAGCGCCAGGATCATCCGTTGCAGCCGGGATGGTGCTGCTGCCAGTGGCTTTTTTAGTATTGCCTCCAGAGGCTTGTGGTCTGACTCCACAATCACTTTTCGTCCGTACATGTACTCGTGGAACCTCTTGCAGCCGAAGACCACAGCGTAGAGCTCCTTCTCTATCTGTGCGTAGTTTTCTTCAGTGCTGTTGAGTGACTTGGACGCATAGGCAATTGGTTTGCCATCTTGGAGCATGACAGCCCCAAGGCCACTTTTGGATGCATCCACTTGGAGTCGCAGCTCTTTCTGCGGGTCGAAATATGAGAGTACTGGACCTGGGTGCTGTGTATTGAGATTCTTCATCTCTTGGAACGCCTTGTCGTGGACTGCATCCCACACAAACTCACTGTCCTGTTTCAGAAGCTGTCTGAGGGGTGAGTTTATCTGTGAGAGGTGTGGAGCGAATCTGGCGAGGTAGTTGATCATGCCGAGGACTGTCTCCAGCTTTGCTTTGTTCTGTGGGGGTTGCATGTCCTTGACCGCCTTCACCTTGTGTGGGTCTGGTTTGATGCCTTCGTGTGAGAGCGTGTGGCTGAAGTAGCGTACCTCGGACACGCATATGTGACACTTGTCGGGGTTGAGCCTCACCCCTCGCTCCCTTGTGCGCTTCAGCATCGCTCTGAGACACTGGTCATGTTCCTCTTTAGTCTTGCCGAACACTAGTATGTCGTCCACTATGGCCGTCACACCGTCCAATCCTTCATATATTTCATTCACGCGTCTCTGGAACTCGTCTTGAGCGGACACGATTCCGAATGGCAGTCTGAGGAAACGATACCTGCCAAACACTGTGTTAAAAGTCGTCAACATTGAGGATTCAGTGCTCAGTTTGATGGCCCAATAGCCTGACCGCGCGTCTTACACGCTAAAGTACTCAGCTCCAGCGAGCTTTGTGGTGGCGTCCTCCAGCGTGGGGAGGGGGTAATGAGGTCGTTGTATCACTTTGTTAAGAGCTCTGGGGTCTAAACACACTCTAAGTTTGCCTGTCTTTGGCTTCTCAACAATAACGAGTGCGTTCACCCATTCTGTGGGTTCTGTTACCTTACAGATTATGCCGCCTTTCTCCATGCTGTCAAGCTCGTCCCTCAGTTTGCTGCGTAGGGCGATGGGGATTCTGCGTGGCGGGCAGACGACCGGCGTTGCATCTGGTGTGACGCGGAAGGTGCACTCGCCTGGGAACTCTCCTATTCCCTGGAAAACATCTGCATACTCATCCATTATGCTCTGTGATGTGACATTGTTTTCCTCGCTCACAGCCATCACTATTTTTACCAAGTTTAGGTCACGGCATGTTTTCATTGCCATGACTGGTGGGGCGTTTGTGTCAATAACGAAAAGTCCAGCATCATTGCATTGTCTCTGTACTTACATTTGAGTTTGCATGTGCCTTTCACGCTCAGCGCGCCTCCTCCATATTCAGTGAGTCTGTGTATTGCTGGTTTCAGTGTCACATTTTTGAACAGCGCCTGGAACAGGTTGGTGGGAATAGTATTGGCCTGTGCCCCAGTGTCTAGTTTAAACTTTACCTTCTGTGGAGGTGTGCCAATTCCAACCTCTACGTAAGCCTGCTCGTTGCTTTTTCCGTTGTTCTCTATTGAGATGCAGTCTATGTACAGCTCTGTCTGTTCTCCCACAGCGGTGCTCTCCACTGTAATGTTGTCGAAGTACAGTTCTTCCTGCTCTCTGTCAGTGGTGTACTCTTCTGGGTTCTCTCCGACGGCATGTACTGTGCCGCGGTAGTACTTTGTCTGTCCCTGGGAGCTAGACTTGCATACTTTAGCAAAATGATTGAGCTTCTTGCATTTAATGCATTGTTTACCCTTAGCTGGGCAAGTGGCTTTAGCGCCGTGTAGCCCTCCAGAATAGCTACACGCCCTGGCGGCGGTGCTAACTTTACCCTCCCTTTGTCTGAAGTTAGCATTAGCTGCTTTGGGTGCGTTTGGTTTGTAAGTCTTTCTGCCTATTGCGTGCACCGTTTCATGTGTGCTGCCCTGGCCCATAAACTTTAGCTGTTGCTTTGCTAGCTCGTGTGAGCGGGCTATATCTATGGCTTTTTCTAGCGTTAGCTCAGCTCCCTGGCTAAGTAGCTTTTCTCTCACTCTGGGTGAGTTGGTGGCAAACACGATGCGGTCCCTGACCATCTCGTCGGCATTTGGGTAGCCACAGTCTTTGACTAGGAGCTTTAGCTCAGTTACAAATTGTTCGAAGGATTCACTCTCTCCCTGCATCTTTTCATGAAATTTATATCTGGCATAAATCGGGTTTGCTTTGGGGGTGATATACTCAGTGTACTTATCGTAGTACGTTTCTAGCTTCTTGGCTTGTTCTCCGCTGAGTGTCCAAGTGTTGTGCACATCGCGCCCTTTTTCCCCTATCCAGAGCAGGAGGTAACTGCATTTCTCCTCTTCGTTCTTCCCGCGCAGGGGGCCCTTGAACATTAGCTCCGTTGTTTGTCGAAATCGTCTCCATGCTTCAGGTAAGTTCGCCGATTCCCAGTCCATCCGTGGGGCTGGAACGCCGTACGAATCCATATTGGGTATTTAAACTCCGCTCCTCTGACACCATGTAATGATCTGTGCCCTCTGGCTATGTTAACTTATAACATTAATAAAGCAAGGACGACTTCTCTCGTGCTGGGTGTTTATTCACCGACCGGATTCCCACTGACGTTGTTACGTACATCACGTGACTTTGTTGTGGCGCTACGGAAAGCCGTAAGGGACATTAGCAAATCAAATATTACTAGCAAATATTACAGGTCAGACCCGCGAGCCAGCGGCCAGCGGGTCTACTAATCCATGCACGTTACAATATGTTACCTACACAGTCCTGATGGCAGCTGCAACAGACGGAGAACAGGGGTGCTCTCCAGGTTCAGGACACGGCCGTATCGGCCCCCACTGCCGGCACTGATCCTATCCAACGTGCGATCCCTCGAAAATAAAATGGATGAACTTTTGTCATGAAAACAAACCGACAGACTACAGAGACTGCTCAGCCGTCTGTTTCACCGAGACATGGCTGGATCAATCGGTCTCTGATCAAGCGGTAACACCCCCCCCCCCCCGCTTCACTATCTTCAGAGCCGACAGGTCAGTCAAACTATCTCACAAGTCAAAAGGCGGAGGTATTTGTCTCATGGTCAATCAGCGCTGGTGTAACAACACAGCAATCCTTCGTGGCTACTGCTCTTACGATGTTGAATTCATCAGTTTGAAATGCAGACCATATTATCTTCCCAGAGAATTCACTTCAATTGTATTAGTTGGTGTTTACATTCCACCACAAGCTAATGCTAACACAGCCATTAGCGAACTCTCGCAACACATTTCCCATGTTGAAAACTCCAACCCTGATACGTCTGCCATCGTGTTAGGTGATTTCAACCATACGAATATTTCCCTCGAACTACCTAACTATGAGCAAGTCACTTGCCATAGCAGAGAAAACAAAACATTGGCTCTCTGCTACATCTCAGTTTCAAATGCTTACCGTGCGTTCTCGAGGGCTCCAATGGGGAAGTCCGACCACGCTGTGTTACTCATCATCTACAGAGATGATCGGAATCCTGAGAAGTCATTTGAGAGCTGATAGATGGCGAGCCACCAGAGTAGCAGTAAGAAGCAGATCTGAACCTCGGCAGGACAACTCTACTTACCATCCAGTGTGGCAAGTTGTGCCAGTCACCCAGACTAGTATCCTTTGAACAAAACCCCAGAGTGCACTCTGACAATTAACTCTGACTAGTCATTGACTCGTTGAAGTGTAGAAAATCACACTTCAGGACTATTTCTTTATTTTAAGGGCCCAGTTTATTATTTTCATTGAATTGTAAATTGTATTTGTATTTTACAGCACACTAAAGGTGCAGTTCAGATTAATTTGTGTGTGTGTGGTTATTACACTCTGCCCTTAGCTCCTCCCGAACCAAAAGCATTTCGCTTCCCAAGAGTGGGTTACAGGGTCCAACTTGGCGAGCCAGCCAGGAGCTTTGTGCAGTAGTGTGGTACCATAGCACATGTTATGCATGTTTTGATTGCAAATTGTATATTTTTACTGTGCCTTTAATCTTAAATTAGTACTGAAACAGGTCATTTTGAGTGAATTAAAAGAAAATCAAGATGGATGTAATTGAGTCAGAAAATGTCAAGGTTCCAAATGCCCTAATCATTACAGGTTTGTCTCATACAACTATAGATGAGGAAACTTTTGACTTCTTGAAGCAATATGGGTCTATTGCTAGGATAATCAAAGTTACAGATTCCAGTTCAGACCTCCATAAAAAGGTTATTGTGGAGTTTTCTTCTGGCACAGCTGTTAAAGCTCTTGAAAGGTTGTTGCCTTTAGATAGACCTACTGATGCAGATGCAGATATTGTCCATCATGTTGAAGCTCTTTCCAGTCTTCATTCATGTGAAAAGGGGACAGGCATTACACACGCATGACACAGCTGTGAATTCTCCCTCGATTGTTGAAAACACGAGAGAACATCCATTAGTTGTGTTCGATCTTCTCTCAGATGAGCCTAGCCCTGCTCCTAAAGCAGCTGCAGCACCAGGTTCAAAGGAATCAATACACGGATTCAAGCTGTCACCAGATCACCTTAGCCCGCCTGAGGTACAGCGTGTCGTAGTGGAGCACATTGTCAAGAGCACAGATCTCCCCTCACAGTTACACTCATCAGCAAAGCTGAGACCCTTTTCAGGTCGAATACATTGTTCGAACTTTGAGGTTGATTATGACACTTGGAGAAGCAGGGTAGAGTTTTACCTAGCTGATACCGCTATATCTAGTACTCAGCTAGTGAGGAAAATAGTTGACAGTCTTCTACCTCCAGCTGTCAATATGGTTAAGTCATTAGGTCCACATTCTACTCCAAGAGCTTACTTAGACTTACTTGACTCAGCTTATGCCACAGTTGAGGATGGAGATGAGTTATTTGCAAAGTTCCTCAGTATTAACCAGAACACAGGTGAGAAGCCATCTAGCTATCTCCAGAGGCTACAGTTAGTCTTGAGTAAAGCTGTAAAGATTAAAGCTATCTCAGTAGGTGATGCAGATAAGCAGCTCCTGAAGCAGTTTTGTAGGGGATGCTGGAACAACAACTTGATCACTACACTACAGCTAGAGCAAAAGAAAGAACATCCACCTACCTTCTCAGAGCTTTTGCTGCTTTTGCGCACTGAAGAAGATAAACAGACCGCTAAAGCTAACAGGATGAAACAACATTTGGGTTTTACTAAACCCAAAGCTCAGTCTCAGGCACACATTGCTGGCTTTCTTGATGATGATGGATATGACTTACCTGCCCCAGTCAGCGCTGAATCTTCAGCAATAAAGCAGCTCCAAAAGCAAATAGTTGATCTTCAAGCCCAGATTGCAGTTCTCTCATACCGTAAAGAAGGAAAACCTGACAAAAGCAAAGCAGCAAAGAAAAAACTAAACCAAATGAAGAATTTGTTAGTGCAACACAAACTCCAAGCAAACATGTCTCTACAGCGAAAAGACCCAAAGCCTGGTATTGCTTTAGATGCGGCGAAGATGGTCATATTGATAGCACTTGCAGCAATCCTCCAAATCCCATATTAGCTGAGGCCAAAAGAAAAGAGCTAAAATAAAAACAGCCATCTTGGAAAAAAGACAACACCAACAAAAATAGTTTCACTTTAAACTAGGAACTGTTTCTATTGAGGGACAAACGGAAACAGATGAAAATAAAAGTCCCAACCCTGAACATGAAACAAAATTGAGAGCATCGCTAAAAGAGCACAGAAATGTACGAACCAGAAAACTACCTAAATGTCTTATTGGACGCAAGAGCACGGCAAATATTAAAGTTAATGGAGTTGACTGCAATTCATTGCTTGATACAGGATCACAGATTACTACAGTCTCTCAATCCCTCTACGACCTGCACCTGTCTGATCAGACCATCCATCCAGTGAATGATCTACTGGAAATTGAAGGAGCAAATGGTGAGTCAGTTCCATACAGTGGCTATGTACATTTAAATGTGCGTTTTCCAAAAGAGTTCATCGCTTCTGAGCCTGAGGTTGAAACTCTTGCTCTAGTGGTGTCAGATATCCGTTCCAACAGAAACGTACCCCTGTTGATTGGAACCAACACTCTGGATCCACTCTATGAGCAGTTCTGTGATGATAGCTCCCTTCATGCTAATCCATACTGTGGTTATCACCAGGTCCTGAGAACTCTGCAGCTCAGGCACAAACAAAACAGTGAAGGTCGACTTGGCTATGTCAAACTGCGAGGCCGTGAGCCAGATGTCATTCCTTCTGGTCAGAAAGTTGTGTTAGAAGGCTTTGTCAGCATCAGTAGTGTGAACAATGAGAAGTGGGCATTGCTTGAACAACCTACCATCACATCCTTACCAGGTGGAATCTTCACAGACAGCTGTCTCATCACTCTCCCAGCATATGCACCCTATAAGATCCCTGTTGTATTGAGAAATGAGACCAGTCATGATATTATCCTGCCAACCAATTGTTATTGCAGAGCTCAGGGTTCCTCAAGAAATTATTCAAATCCAGAACACTGCTCACAGTCAGCAACAAGAAGCTAGTCAGTCAGGTCAACCAAAAACAGCTAGCTGCTCAAGTCAACAACAAAATGCTAACCAGACAAGCCAACAGCAGTGTGACATGAATGCTAATCTCAAGTTTGACTTCGGTCATTCCTCACTTTCTGAAGAGTGGAAAGGTCGAATAACCAAAAAGCTGAATTCCTACTCTGACATATTTTCACATCATGATCTTGACTTTGGTCATGCAACAAAAGTCGAACATTGTATTAAACTCAAGGACCCAACACCTTTCAAACATCGACCACGTCCAATCCACCCATAGGATTATGATGCTGTGAGGCGTCACTTGCGAACACTTCTGGAAGCTGGAATCATCCGTGAATCGGAGTCCCCATTCTCATCACCTATCGTGATTGTCAAAAAGAAGAATGGTGATGTTTGGTTGTGCGTGGATTACAGAAAACTGAACATTCAAACAATCAAAGATGCTTATGCACTTCCAAACCTCGAGGAGTGATTCTCTGCACTCACTGGATCTCGATGGTTTTCAGTGATGGATCTTAAGTCAGGGTATTACCAGATTGAGGTGGAAGAAAGTGACAAGGCAAAGACAGCTTTTGTGTGTCCACTAGGTTTTTGGGAATGGAATCGTACGCCGCAAGGGATAACAAACGCACCAAGCACTTTGAAAATGATGGGCGATGAAAAAATGCATGGGCGACAAACACCTACAAGAGGTGTTGTTTTCCTTGATGACCTTATCGTTTTCTCTAAAACATTAGAGGAACACGAAGTTAGACTGACAACTGTCCTGAACCGCTTGCGAGAGAACGGTTTGAAACTATCACCAGAAAAGTGTCGCTTCTTTCAGACATCAGTGTGTTACCTCAGACACATTGTGTCTCGGAGTGGGGGTGGAGACAGATCCTCAAAAGATTGAAGCACTCAAGACCTGGCCAAGACCTCAGACCTTAAAGGAGTTAAAATCCTTTCTTGGGTTATCTGGTTATTACAGGAGATTTGTGCAGATTACTCAAAAATTGTGAAACCCTTAACAAATCCCACTGCAGGCTATCCACCAACCCGGAAAATGACCAAAGTGACCAAAACAGACGTCAAATACTTCAACCCTAAGGAGCCATTTGGAGAAAGATGGACACCAGCTTGTCAGAAAGCTTTTTAGGAGATCGTTGGGAAATTAACATCATCCCCAGTCCTAGGGTTTGCAGACCCTAAGTTACCCTATACTTTCCATACGGATGCTAGCATGACAGGCCTTGGTGTGGCATTGTACCAGGAGCAGGATGGGCGGAGTCGTGTTATTGCTTATGCAAGTAGAGGTCTGTCAAGATGTGAGGCTCGGTATCCAGCCCACAAGGTGGAAATTCTAGCCTTGAAATGGGCTATAACGGAAAAGTTTCATGACTACTTGTACGGCAACACTTTCACAGTGGTAACCGACAATAATCCACTCAGGTACATACTTACCACTGCAAAGCTTGATGCTACCAGCTATCGCTGGTTGGCTACCCTGTCCACCTTCTCATTCGACATCAAATATCGGGCTGGAAAGCAGAACCAGGATGCTGATGGTCTGTCAAGGAGACCACATGGAGAGTTGACCAATGACAGCTGCTCTCAAGAGGAAAGCTTGAAGATCCATGGGGTTACCTCTTATCACCTGGCACCTGAGGAGGTTGTCAAGGCAACCTGTCAGGTTCATACTATGATACCAAATGAGCCCCTACTATATACCTGTCTTATTTAGTCACTAGCAATTCATCCAGATGCTATCCCAGCTGCATTTCAAGAGGAGGAATGGTCCTTTAATGGTCTATTTACAGTCCCAAAATACAGTGACACAGAGCTAATCAGGCTACAGCAGACAGATCCTATCATCAGTAAGGTCATCAAGCTGCTTGAATCAGGGGAGCTTGTGAGTCAGTTCAAGGTCAGAGTCGCCAGAACTTTCCCTGATGCTCAGAGAAATCGCTCGCTTTGAAATTAAAGATGGTCTGTTATACAGGAAACAACAATGTGATAACCAAACAGTGTATCAACTTGTCCTTCCAAGTGTGTTAAGAGTGTCTGTACTCACCAGTCTCCATGATGAGATGGGTCATATGGGGATGGAACACACACTTGAATTGGTCAGATCCAGGTTTTATTGGCCCAAGATGTCATCAGATGTTGAGTCAAAGATCAAAACCTGTGCAAGATGTGTTAAAAGGAAAAGTCAGCCAGAAAGGGCTGCACCTCTGGTCAGTATCCAAACCAGCTGTCCCATGGAACTCATCTGTATGGACTTTCTGTCTATTGAACCAGACAGCCACAACACCAAAGATATCTTGGTCATTACTGACCATTTTACAAAGTATGCCGTGGCCATACCAACCAGAGATCAAAAGGCCACTACAGTAGCTCGATGCCTTTGGGAACAGTTTCTTGTACACTATGGATTTCCTGAACATCTCCATAGCGATCAAGGCCGTGACTTTGAGTCTGCAATAATCAAGGAACTGTGTGCTTTAGTTGGTATAAAGAAAACTAGAACAAGTCCTTATCACCCCGGGGGTAACCCAGTAGAACGGTTTAACCGTACACTACTGAGCATGTTGGGTACTTTAAAGGGGAAAGAAAAGACAAAATGGTGTGAGTATGTGAAGCCTCTCACTCATGCATATAACTGCACGAGGAATGAAGTAACCGGGTTTTCACCATACGAGCTTATGTTTGGGCGCCAGCTAAGACTGCCTATTGACATTGCTTTTGGATTACCCATAAAAGGCAGCTCACCCATATCACACTCGCAATATGTGAAAAACCGCAAGTCTCACCTGACAGCAAGCTATCAATTAGCTATAACAAACGCAAAAAAAATTGCTGACAAGAACAAACGAAGGTTCGACATGCGGGTGAGAGAGTCTAGTCTAGAGACAGGAGATAGAGTCCTGGTGCGTAACCTCCATCTCCACAGCAAGCATAAACTCGCTGATCGGTGGGAATCCACTGTTTATGTTGTGTAAAAGAGAGCTGGAGACCTGCCAGTCTATACAGTGTGCCCTGAAGGTCAGCACGGGCCTCTGCGCACCCTGCATCGAGACTTATTACTCCCTTGTGCGTTCCTTCATGAGGTAGAGGAAGAACTTGTAAGACCAGCACCAGCTACCAAACCTAGAACGAGACGAAATCCCATCCAAACAGAGGAGATACCTCTGTACTCAGATGAGGAAGAGGATGGCAGTCCCTCATTCTATCCTTGGGAAATCATTGAGACAGAGACACGAGTCCTTGTTCCTTCTGGTATCATGCAACCTGATAAAGTTACAGTAACTGGAAGTGGAACATCTACTCAAACAAAATCTTCACCAAGAATGGAACTAAAACTTAAGAGTGAACTTACCTGATCCTTCTGAAATTGATGTATCAAGCTTACCTGTGGAGGAAGAAAACGTAGACCTGATCGAGAACTTACCTGATTTTGTCCTGGATAACTCTGAACATGTGGAAAAACATCAAATGGAACATGAAACCGAAAAAAAACCTTTGTGTTGAAAACCAAAGAGACACTGATCAGCTAGAAACACAAAATCAAACAGCTGAACGTCAACAAACAACAAAAGCTAAAACAAACTCACCTGAATTGTCCTCATCAGAAAGAGAGGAAAAACTGCCTGGAAGAGAACAAGAACAGTTTATATCTGTTGACAATAACTCTTCTCACGAGCAGACCAATGTTGCAGAAGATGAGCAAGAATTGCAAAGTGCTCAAACTGACGGAGCAATTCATAATCCTTTGCCAAATTCATCTGATTTGACAGATGTTTCTCAGAAAGACAACCAGTCGGCTACAAGCACAGTCCCTGTTGCTGAGGAATGGACAGATAGTGGTGTTAACAAGCAAATTAAAAACACTCTACGCAGGTCTGAATGTCAGCGAAGACCCCCAGGAAAGTTCACCTACCCTCAGCTAGGGAACCCTCTCATTTCTTTTGCACAGACTATCCTAGAGGGATTTAATAAAGTTGTAGTTGATACATTTGAGAGTAAACAGTCTTTTGAAGAAACAGCATGAAGGAACTCATGCTAGTTAAGAGGGGGAGGGTGTAACCCATCCAGAAATAATGGGTTAAAGAAAAAGAAACTTATTTAAAAACTATATAAGTTATAAACATTAATTTGTTTTAAGCTCATGTTTTATTTTATTTCATATTATAGTTGTGATTTATTACATCGTTAAATTCTGTTATCTCCATCAGCTCCATTCTTACCTGCCTCGATTGATCGAGTCTAGGCTAGAGGGGGCGTCTGTGTGAATAGAGAAGGGAGGGGCAGTGACACATGAGACGAGAGCGTGGACGCTGCGAGCAGTTTATCAAGCGATAATTGCTTCGCAACGTGTGAGCTTGGTAAGAGCATAAAAAGAATCATTGAGAGATAAAAACATAACGCTTTTCAAGTGGCTAATTGACTGAATCGGTTTTACAGCACGAGCCACGGGCTGTGAAGAGTGCCGTTTTAACGAGGTTATCGTATCCCACGTGTCTTGGTCAGGTTTTTTGTTATGATCGGAATCCTGAGAAGTCATTTGAGAGCTGATAGATGGCGAGCCACCAGAGTAGCAGTAAGAAGCAGATCTGAACCTCGGCAGGACAACTCTACTTACCATCCAGTGTGGCAAGTTGTGCCAGTCACCCAGACTGGTATCCTTTGAACAAAACCCCAGAGTGCACTCTGACAATTAACTCTGACAATTAACTCTGACTAGTCATTGACTCATTGAAGTGTAGAAAATCACACTTAAGGACTATTTCTTTATTTCAAGGGCCCAGTTTATTATTTTCATTGAATTGTAAGTTGCATTTGTATTTTCCAGCACACTAAAGGTGCAGTTCAGATTAATTTGTGTGTGTGTGGTTATTACACTCTGCCCTTAGCTCCTCCCGAACCTAAAGCATTGCGCATCCCAAGATTGGGTTTACAACACCATCACAATCGGACTCCCCCAACTGCCGTGTGAATGACTCATGCCCCCTCGAAGGAAAATGCCAGACGAAAGGAGTTATCTAACAAGCTACGGTAACGAGAAACGACAACGACAAAATGGAGCCATACGTCGGTCTTACAGAGGGAACATTCAAAAAGAGGTTTAATGCACACATGTAGCTTTAGAAACAACCGTTTAAAGAATGTAACATCTTTAACCCATTATATTTGGTCATTGGCAGATAGGAACATTAATTATTCAAACACCTAGAAAATCCTCTCAAAAACAAAGCACATTCAGCCTGTAGTAAAATGTACAAGCTATGTCTAACTGGAAAATACGTTATCGTTTGTGTGATGAGAACTACAGTGCCCAGCCTGCTGTGTACGTAAGAGGAGGGGCACGCAACTATATGTTTTAGCGCGGTTCTGGACTGGGGCATTCTGGGCATTGTCCGGGTCGGGGACTGGAAGCAGACGGCTGAATAAAGCACGTTATTAATCGCGACTCCCTTGCCTGTCGTTTATGCACATGACATGGTGTCAGAAGATCTTCGAGTCCACTTACCTCAATTATCGGGAACGGAGTTGGTCCGGTGAGACGAAGAATGGCAAAATTTAATCCCCCCGGCCCCGAGGCATTTGATTTCACGCAACCGGCGGCATGGCCGATTTGGATTCAGAGGTTTTCCCGGTTTCGACTAGCAACCAAGCTAAATGCGGAGGATGGTGAGATCCAAGTCAATTCCTTGATATACGCAATGGGGAAAATTGCAGAAGCTATTTTTAATTCATTTACGTTCGAAGAGGCTTCTCACGCTAACGATTATGACAGGTGTAATATTTGCTAGTAATATTTGATTTGCTAATGTCCCTTACGGCTTTCCGTAGCGCCACAACAAAGTCACGTGATGTACGTAACAACGTCAGTGGGAATCCGGTCGGTGAATAAACACCCAGCACGAGAGAAGTCGTCCTTGCTTTATTAATGTTATAAGTTAACATAGCCAGAGGGCACAGATCATTACATGGTGTCAGAGGAGCGGAGTTTAAATACCCAATATGGATTCGTACGGCGTTCCAGCTCCACGGATGGACTGGGAATCGGCGAACTTACCTGAAGCATGGAGACGATTTCGACAAACAACGGAGCTAATGTTCAAGGGCCCCCTGCGCGGGAAGAACGAAGAGGAGAAATGCAGCTACCTCCTGCTCTGGATAGGGGAAAAAGGGCGCGATGTGCACAACACTTGGACACTCAGCGGAGAACAAGCCAAGAAGCTAGAAACGTACTACGATAAGTACACTGAGTATATCACCCCCAAAGCAAATCCGATTTATGCCAGATATAAATTTCATGAAAAGATGCAGGGAGAGAGTGAATCCTTCGAACAATTTGTAACTGAGCTAAAGCTCCTAGTCAAAGACTGTGGCTACCCAAATGCCAACGAGATGGTCAGGGACCGCATCGTGTTTGCCACCAACTCACCCAGAGTGAGAGAAAAGCTACTTAGCCAGGGAGCTGAGCTAACGCTAGAAAAAGCCATAGATGTAGCCCGCTCACACGAGCTAGCAAAGCAACAGCTAAAGTTTATGGGCCAGGGCAGCACACGTGAAACGGTGCACGCAATAGGCAGAAAGACTTACAAACCGAACGCACCCAAAGCAGCTAATGCTAACTTCAGACAAAGGGAAGGTGACGTTAGCACCGCCGCCAGGGCGTGTAGCTATTCTGGAGGGCTACACGGCGCTAAAGCCACTTGCCCAGCTAAGGGTAAACAATGCATTAAATGCAAGAAGCTCAATCATTTTGCTAAAGTATGCAAGTCTAGCTCCCAGGGACAGACAAAGTACTACCGCGGCACAGTACATGCCGTCGGAGAGAACCCAGAAGAGTACACCACTGACAGAGAGCAGGAAGAACTGCACTTCGACAACATTACAGTGGAGAGCACCGCTGTGGGAGAACAGACAGAGCTGTACATAGACTGCATCTCAATAGAGAACAACGGAAAAAGCAACGAGCAGGCTTACGTAGAGGTTGGAATTGGCACACCTCCACAGAAGGTAAAGTTTAAACTAGACACTGGGGCACAGGCCAATACTATTCCCACCAACCTGTTCCAGGCGCTGTTCAAAAATGTGACACTGAAACCAGCAATACACAGACTCACTGAATATGGAGGAGGCGCGCTGAGCGTGAAAGGCACATGCAAACTCAAATGTAAGTACAGAGACAATGCAATGATGCTGGACTTTTACGTCATTGACACAAACGCCCCACCAGTCATGGCAATGAAAACATGCCGTGACCTAAACTTGGTAAAAATAGTGATGGCTGTGAGCGAGGAAAACAATGTCACATCACAGAGCATAATGGATGAGTATGCAGATGTTTTCCAGGGAATAGGAGAGTTCCCAGGCGAGTGCACCTTCCGCGTCACACCAGATGCAATGCCGGTCGTCTGCCCGCCACGCAGAATCCCCATCGCCCTACGCAGCAAACTGAGGGACGAGCTTGACAGCCTGGAGAAAGACGGCATAATCTGTAAGGTAACAGAACCCACAGAATGGGTGAACGCACTCGTCATTGTTGAGAAGCCAAAGACAGGCAAACTTAGAGTGTGTTTAGACCCCAGAGCTCTTAACAAAGTGATACAACGACCTCACTACCCCCTCCCCACGCTGGAGGATGCCACAACAAAGCTCGCTGGAGCTGAGTACTTCAGCGTGTTAGACGCGTGGTCAGGCTATTGGGCCATCAAACTGAGCACTGAATCCTCAATGTTGACGACATTTAACACAGTGTTTGGCAGGTAACGTTTCCTCAGACTGCCATTCGGAATCGTGTCTGCTCAAGACGAGTTCCAGAGACGCGTGGATGAAACATATGAAGGATTGGACGGTGTGACGGCCATAGTGGACGACATACTAGTGTTTGGCAAGACTAAAGAGGAACATGACCAGCGTCTCAGAGCGATGCTGAAGCGCACAAGGGAGCGAGGGGTGAGGCTCAACCCCGACAAGTGTCACATATGCGTGTCCGAGGTACGCTACTTCGGCCACACGCTCTCACACGAAGGCATCAAACCAGACCCACACAAGGTGAAGGCGGTCAAGGACATGCAACCCCCACAGAACAAAGCAGAGCTGGAGACAGTCCTCGGCATGATCAACTACCTCGCCAGATTCGCTCCACACCTCTCACAGATAAACTCACCCCTCAGACAGCTTCTGAAACAGGACAGTGAGTTTGTGTGGGATGCAGTCCACGACAAGGCGTTCCAAGAGATGAAGAATCTCATTACACAGCACCCAGGTCCAGTACTCTCATATTTCGACTCGCAGAGAGAGCTGCGACTCCAAGTGGATGCATCCAAAAGTGGCCTTGGGGCTGTCATGCTCCAAGATGGCAAACCAATTGCCTATGCGTCCAAGTCACTCAACAGCACTGAAGAAAACTACGCACAGATAGAGAAGGAGCTCTACGCTGTGGTCTTCGGCTGCAAGAGGTTCCACGAGTACATGTACGGACGAAAAGTGATTGTGGAGTCAGACCACAAGCCTCTGGAGGCAATACTAAAAAAGCCACTGGCAGCAGCACCACCCCGGCTGCAACGGATGATCCTGGCGCTCCAAAAATACGACATCCAAATCATCCACCGCCCCGGTAAGGACATACCGGTGGCCGACACACTGTCACGCAAGTCAATAGAACACCACGACAGTGACCTACAGGAAGGGATGGAGGCCCAAGTGCACACAGTCCTCAGCAACATCCCTGTGAGCGACACAAGACTCACAGAAATCAAGCAGGAAACAGCGCAAGATCCACAGCTCACCGCACTCAGACGAGCCACACTCACTGGCTGGCCAGACACAAAGAAAAAGTGCCCGCCCAGCATCCATGAATACTGGAACCACAGAGCAGAAATCTCAGAAATGGACGGTATCCTGTTCAAAGGTGAGAGAATCATTGTCCCCCAAAAGCTTCGCAAGGACATGATACAGCGCATCCATGCCAGCCACCTTGGCGTGGAAAAAAGCAAATGCCGAGCAAGAGACTTACTGTTCTGGCCTGGCATGGGGAAACAGATCGAGGATGCGGTAGCAGACTGCAGCATATGCCAAGAACGGCGCAGCGCAAATGCAAAGGAACCAATGATGTCACACGCCATACCCGAGCGGCCGTGGCAAGTGATAGGCACAGACCTACTCACATGGAACTCACAGGACTTCATAGTCACTGTGGACTACTACTCCAGATTCTTCGAGCTAGAGAGACTTTACAGCTGCACCTCATCTGCCGTCATCATGAAGCTGAAAGCAGCAATGGCTCGACACGGAATCCCCGAGACTATCATCAGCGACAACGGTCCGTGCTACAGCTCTGGTGAGCTCCGTAACTTCTCACAGACATGGGGTTTCTCACACACCACCACAAGCCCCCACTACCCACAGAGCAACGGCCTCTCCGAGAAGACTGTCCAGACGGCCAAACGCATCCTGGACAAAGCCAAAGCTGAGAACAAAGATCCCTACATGAGCTTACTGGAGTATTGCAACACCCCGGTGGACAACCTGAAATCACCGGCACAGCTACTGATGAGTCGGAGGCTGCAGTCCATTCTCCCATCAACAGCAAAACACCTGCAGCCACAGATCGCCAGTCAGGAGGATGTTCACGAAAGGAGAGAGGTATGTCAACAGCGCCAGCAGGCATACTACAACCGAACAGCCAAACCTCTGCCCCACCTGCCCGCAGGCACACCAATCCGCTTCCGGCAGGAGGGAGGATCCTGGAGACCTGCAACTGTGGAAAGACCAGCGAACACAGGCAGGAGCTACCACATCCAAACCAAAGAAGGTCAGATCTACCGACGCAACCGTCAACACCTGCGACAAAGCAGAGTGAACACTCACACTACACACACACACACTTCACAGCAGACTGTTACCAGCGCTAACAACAACACACAAGCCCATCAGCAAGAGCATGCTGAACCTCCAGACACGAACAATCAGCGACAACCAGACACACAGCCTGGTTACACCACGAGGTCAGGTCGCACGATCAAACCAAGACAAATCCTTGACTTATGAATGTTAAAAAAAAGAGAGCTTTACACCAACCTGTACTATACCTGCTATGTTTTGAAAAGAAATATTTACAGCGTTCACTTACCTTGTGTACATACCTGCTGATTGCAGTTACCAGTAATGAAATGAAAAAAAAAAGATGAAATGTTATTACGGCGTCACATTTAGACAGTGAAGAAAATGTTTTACACTACTTTGTTGCAGTCCAGTTATATAAGAGTTCCACTTTCATATTCTTTCTTATTAAGATTGTATTCGCTTATAAACGTGCTCAACGTGGTCTGTATCTCTGCAGAGAAAGCAGCACTTTTCAGAAAAAGGGAGATGTAATATTTGCTAGTAATATTTGATTTGCTAATGTCCCTTACGGCTTTCCGTAGCGCCACAACAAAGTCAGGTGATGTACGTAACGTCAGTCGGAATCCGGTCGGTGAATAAACACCCAGCACGAGAGAAGTCGTCCTTGCTTTATTAATGTTATAAGTTAACATAGCCAGAGGGCACAGATCATTACAACAGGGTGGTCAGTAAATTCAACGAGCATTTCGTACCACGGAGAAATGTAATCCACGAACGTGCATGTTTTCACCAGCGCTCGCAGAGAGCTGGAGAGACTGTCGAGGCCTTTGTGAGGAGTTTACATGAGTTGGCAGAACACTGCGAGTTCGGGGCATTAAAGGAAGTGCATATTCGTGATAGAGTTGTGATCGGAGTTGCTGACCGAGACGTGTCACAGAAGTTGCAGATGGAAGATGAGCTCACGCTAGGAAAAGCGGTGCAAATGGCCCGTCAGTTCGAACTGGTTAAACAGCAAAATGCGGAAGGAATTACAGCTGAACTGAATGCAGTTAGCAAAGCACAGGGCGCCAATACCAACCGCTACCGCAGTAACGCTAGCAACCACTACAATAAGGGCAACGGAAACGCACAGCGGCCCAAAACAGCCTGCCCCCGATGTAATCGCGTGCAAGGGCAGCAGCAGGAATGCCCTGCACGCAACAGGCGTTGCAGGAAATGCGACAAGCTGGTACATTTTGCTGCCGTATGCAAAACCAGAGACGTGAGGGAGGTCGTTTACCAGGATGATGCGTATGAGGGCGAAGCGGAAAGTGAAAGCCGCCCCTACTTCCTCGGTTGCATAGAGGGGATGGATTTTGAGGAAAAAGTGGCAAGTGGAGTTACCGATCTGCGGCAAGTTGGTTAATTTTAAAATCGATACGGGGGCGGACATCACTACCATGTCACAGACTGCATATACTAGGTCACTGCCTGAACGGCCACAGCTGGTTAAAACATCAATCGACCTGAGAAGCCCAGGGGGAGCACTGCAGTGTGTGGGGAAATTTGTGGCGTGCACGGAGAGACGGGGGAAGATGCACAAAATTGGGATTTTGTGATAAAAGGGCCAAATGCCAACAATCTATTGAGTCGCAGAGCTGCATGTGAAATGGGCCTAGTTTTTAGAACAGATCAGGTTAGTGAAGATGTTTCGGGGACATTGGATTGCTTAATTGTGAACCTGTCATGATTGAGCTTAAGCCCAATATACAGCCTTATGCCCTCAGCACGCCACGCAGGGTCCCTTTCCCTCTCATGCCAAAGGTGGACGATGAGCTGCAACGCATGCAGGCCTTGGGGATCATCACAGAAGTGACCGAGCCCACAGAGTGGTGCGCACCCATGGTGCCCGTAGTCAAAAAGAACGGCAAGATACGGATCTGTGTGGACCTAAAGTGGTTAAACCAAGCTGTTAAGCGCGAGCGGTTTATGCTTCCCACGCTGGAGGACATTATGCCCAAGTTAGCAGGGGCAGGGGTTTTTACAATGCTAGACGCGTCGTCTGGCTTCTGGCAAATTCCGCTGGATCCCAGATGTGTAAAACTAACCACTTTCATTATTCCCAGAGGCCGGTTCTGTTTCCTGCGGCTCCCGTTCGGCATCAATCGGCACCGGAGATCTTCCAGAGGAAAATGTGCATTCTGCTTAGAGACCACAAGGGCACGGTCGTCGTCATGGATGACATACTCGTGTATGGCAAGGACCAGGACGAGCACGATAGAAACTTGGAGGCGGTACTGCAGACAATCAAAACATCGGGGCTGAAGCTCAACCGGGAGAAATGCCACTTCAGCAGGAGTGAGTTGCAATATTTCAGGCACATCATCAGCAAAGACGGTATCAAACCTGATCCAGGCAAGGTGAAGGCCATCTCAGACATGCAGAGCCCGAGAATGTCCCTCAGGTGAGACAGTGGCAGGGTATGGTAAATTATCTGGGGAGGTTTCTACCCGAACTGTCATCAGTGCTACACCCGGTGAGTGAGCTGCTGAAGAAAGACGCAGAGTGGCAGTGGGGGGAGCCCCAACAACAAGCCTTCACCAAGGTAAAAGCAATGTTGTCTTCCACTTCTGCCCTGGCATACTATGATGTAGCAAGGCCCACCATTGTGAGCGCGGACACTAGTAGTTACGGGCTGGGGGCAGCACGGTTGCAGGTTCAGGGGGACAAAGTTCAGCCTGTCGCCTTCTGCTCCAGAACTCTCACAGATGCAGAGAAGAGATATTCTCAGTTAGAGAGGGAATGCCTTGCAGGGGTGTGGGCCTGTGAGCGGTTTTCCCGTTATCTGTTAGGCTTAGCTGAGTTTAGCTTACAGACAGACCACAAGCCCCTGGCCCCCCTCATTAATGCATATGATCTGGACAAAGTGCCGCCGAGATGCCAGCGGCTTCTAATTCGTCTAATGCATTTTAACCCCAGAGCAGTGTATGTTCCAGGCTCACAGCTGGTGGTGGCCGACGCCCTTTCCAGGAACCCACTCCAGGACAGCCGCGGGGCAGACACAGACGGGGATATGTGTGCGCATGTCGAAGCTGTGATCGAAACCAAACCGGTGTCGAGCACGAAGCTGGACATGTTAAAGCAGGCCACGCGTCAGGACGACACAATGCAGAGGGTGATCGGGTACACCAGAGAGGGATGACCGAGGCACGTGCCCTTTTATCTGCATGGCTACCACGCTGCGAGGGCATCGCTGTCCGAGGCAGATGGGCTGCTCCTGTACCAAGACAGGATTGTAATTCCCCCCGTGTATCAGGAAGACATCCTACACAGGATTCACGAAGGGCACCAAGGCCTTACAAAGTGCCGTGAAAGAGCCAGGATGTCTGTCTGGTGGCCCAGCATCGGATCGGACATTTACCGGAAAGTTACACAGTGCACATTCTGCCAAATCAATAAGCCCTCACAGTACAAAGAGCCCCTATGTACAACACCACTGCCGCCCAGCCCATGGCACAAGATTGGGGCAGACCTTTGCGAGCAGGATGGAAAAAAATACCTGGTGGTGGTTGATTATTATTCCAGGGACATTGAGATCGCCCAGCTACGGACCACCTCCAGTCTACAGGTGATTGAGCAGCTGAAAGGTGTGTTCGCACGATGGGGCGTCCCTGGGGAACTCATTAGTGACAATGCCAGTTTACGTCAGCCGAATTTAGGCAGTTTTGTAGGAACTATGATTTCCGCCACACAACCTGCAGCCCCCACTTCCCCCAGGCAAATGGAGCTGCCGAAAGGGCTGTCGGGACGGCCAAAAGAATTTTGCGGCAGCCTGACCCTCACCTAGCGCTGATGTGCTCCCGCGCCACACCAATTGCTGCCACAGGTGCAAGCCCCGCGCAGCTCATGACCGGCCGCCAGATCCGGACCAACATGCCTGTGCTGGAGAGGAAACTCCAGCCACAGCTCTTCGACCACAAGGAGGTGGAAAAGAATGACAGAAGGGCAAAAGAGGCTTATAAGTTTTTCTTCGACAGGAGACACTCTGCACGTGCCCTAACCGAACTGCACTCAGGTGAGAGGGTACGAGTCAAACTAGATGGGCAAAAGGGGTGGAACATGCCCGCAGTCGTGGTGAATCCCTCAGGGGAACCACGCCCCTACACGGTGCGTACGGAAGACGGGGCTGTCTTCAGACTGAACCGCAGGCACCTGCAATCCGTGCCTGACCCTGCAACTGTTGCAACCCAACCAGCCAGAGACAGCAATGACTTGCAGCAGGAACAACTCAGCCCAACGGTCGCCACCTCATCGGGCACTCCCACGGAACCGGACGTGCCAGCAAGGCCCTCTGGGTTCACCATCACCTCCAGTGGCAGAGTTGTAAAACCCCCAAAGCGGTATGATGTTTAGATACTGAGTGAGCAATGGGGCAGAATAATCCCCACACTCAGTCGAAGGGCTGGGCAGTCTACCCCACCCTTCAAGTTAATTTTTGAATTTTGAAGTGCATGTCTTCATTGCAGGCCCATAGCCAGAAACATATTTCGGGGGGGGTCGGGCAACACTGCCGAAAGCTACCGGTAAATAAAATTTCCACACTGTATATTATAGCCTAATACCCAACCGTGCGGTAAATGTCAACGTATTAATGGCCCATAGATAATCATCAATGCATTCATAAATAAAAGTGGGTCTTACCTTATAAAAGCAGGTCCAATCGTCTTTTTTGTCTGCAAAAGATGTCCAGTACCTCTTCCGGCGTCACCACAATGTCTCTGTGCTCCGAGAGCAATGTCAGTCCATTAAGCCGTCTTTCCGTCATTGTACTGCGCATTTTGTCCTTGATCCTTCCCAGACGGGAAAAACTTCTCTCGACATGGGCAATGGTATCAGGAAGCGTGGTCAAAACGCGGAGAAGCTTGAAGATGCTTGGAAACAACTCACTGTTACAGGCATTTAATGCCTCAATGGCATTTCGTGGAACATAAGTTGCATCTTTCCATGTATCCCGCCAGGTGTCAATTTCTGACTTTACAACTTCCAGATGCGGTGACACTTCATCAGGATACAGGTTGGAGAGCGCTTGAGCTGAGCTGTCGTTCAGCATGCTGACCTTAGATGGCAGTAAGGAGCAGAGGTTTACAAAAACAACCGTCGGACCTTGTTGAGTATACTGGCCAGCTAAACTGGTCAATCCAATGACGTTGGAAACGTAGTTTACCTCCTAGTTTTGTAGGGAATGTTTGTCCGATATTGGCCGTCCAGTCCAGTGAGTATATTTCTCTTCTCTGTTCGTCTGATATTTTCCCACCAATATAATCCACAAAGTCGTGTGAAAACGTTTCCGAGGCAGAGGACGGCGGGACTGCTAACTCTGGCTCCGTTTCCGAGGAGGAGGGCAGTGGGTCTGCTAACACTTGCTCCGGAAAATCGGTAACGTTAGTGACCAGATCATCTGTAATGTTATTGTTTTTCTTTTTTGAGTCGGGACACGTTGAAACAAAAAAATCACTGATTCTACGAATATTAACTTTACTGCTCTTGCCTGATTTACAGGTAGCTTTCGGCGGCTCCATTGCTTTTGAAAAGCAAACTATAGATCCAGGCACGTAGACAGGTAGGTGGTTTTCGTGTCTGAACCCCCCCCCCCCCCGAAACCCCACGGCCCGTCTGAAATGGCACCAATAATTATTTAGTTATCGTTTTGATTATTTGTCACCGCCCCTCTAGCCTACTCATACACTGCATCTATCGTGACTGACAGGCGTTAAACCTGTCAGTTAATTTGTTTCCAAACATGATGTATCTTATTGGTCTGTTTCGTAAAACAAATAAAATCACAGGCTTTTGATTGGCTCAGGGGTCTGACGAGTCAGCTAAGCAACCTGCCACTGGCTATGCTAGCTAAATGGTCGATCTATAGTTTGCTTTTCAAAAGCAATGGAGCCGCCGAAAGCTACCTGTAAATCAGGCAAGAGCAGTGAAGTTAATATTCGTAAAATCAGTGATTTTTTTTGTTTCAACGTGTTCCGACTCAAACAAGAAAAACAATAACATTACAGATGATCTGGTCACTAACGTTACCGATTTCCCGGAGCAAGTGTTAGCAGACCCACTGCCCTCCTCCTCGGAAACGGAGCCAGAGCTGGCAGACCCGCCGTCCTCTACCCCGGAAACGTTTTCACACGACTTTGTGGATTATATTGGTGGGAAAATATCAGACGAACAGGGAAGAGAAATATACTCACTGGACTGGACGGCCAATATCGGACAAACATTCTCTACAAAACTAGGAGGTAAACTACGTTTCCAACGTCATGGGATTGACCAGTTTAGCTGGCTAGTATACTCAACAAGGTCCGACGGTTGTTCCTGTAAGCACTGTGTTGCATTTGCAGTCGAGCATGTGGGCAAGGGAGGGCACAGAAAAGCTGGCAAGCTAATTAATGTCCACTTCTCAGACTGGAAACATGCTTTAGAGACGTTCAAAGATCATGCACAAAAGGCACATCACAAGGATGCATGTTTGAAAGCGGACAATTTCCAAATGGTTCTCAACAATAAAATGGATGCAATTTCACTGAGGCTAGATTCTGAGAGAAAAAAGCGAGTCCAAGAAAACAGAGAAAAACTCAAAAGCATCATTGCAACGTTGATTTTTTTGCAGTCGCCAAGAACTCGCCCTGAGAGGTGATATTGATTCAGGACCAGTGACATTGAATGAGCCAACTCACAATGACGGAAATTGCAGGGCTTTACTCAGGTTTAGGGCGATATCTGGCGACACAGTACTGTTACAACACTTGAGTAAATGTGCAGCAAACGCTAGCTACTGCAGTCCGGATGTACAAAATGAAATAATCAGCATAATTGGAGATGTGATAACAAACAAACTGGTGCAGAAAGTAAACTCCGCGCAGTGTTTCGCTGTGTTGGCAGATGAAATGAAAGATGTTTCAGGGCGGCAGCAGCTTTCTGTCTGTGTCAGATACGTGAACCAGCATGACAGCCAATATAGCATCAGAGAGGATTTTTTGTCCTTTGTTGATATCGAGAAGTTAACCGGGGAGGCAATCGCCAATTCAATCGAAAGTCAGTTGACAAATGCAGGCGTTGATTTACAGTTTTTATGTGGCCAGGCAGGGATACGACGGCGCATCTGCCATGAGTGGCCGTTTAAATGGTGCCCAAGCTAAAATCAAAGAGAAGCACAAGCAAGCAGTTTATGTGCACTGTGCCAGCCACAGTTTGAATTTGGTCCTAAACAAGTGCTGCACTGTACAAATGGTGCGAAATTGCTTTGGAATTGTCTCGGAGATCTGCACTTTTTTCCATGATTGGGCTTTGCCGTCTGCCTGCAGTCTGCGACACGAGACGGAACGTCTTTTACCCGACTGCAAGAAAACGCGACTGACGAAGTTGTGTGAAACGAGATGGGTCGAACGCCACGACGCAATATTTACATTCAACGAGCTTTTAGACCCTGTGCGATCCAGCCTGCAGAAAATCAGTGAAACCTTCACAGGAGACACATCTGTCAAAGCCACTCAGCTCTTTAATTCAACTGACAATGCAGAATTAATGCTGTCCAGGAATGTCAGTGAGAAGATGCTTGCAAAAACCTACCACCTGTCCACCTTCCTTCAGAAGGAAAATTGTGACTTGGTGATTTGCGTTTCAGCTGCTGATGCTGTTATTAAGCAGGTAGATGAGATGAGGGCTAACTCTGAGATGGAGTTCAGGCAGATTTTCCAAAAGACCTCTTCCCAAGCAGCCAAGTATGGGGTTGAATTTCGACCACGAAGAGGCATGGACTGCAATGAGGATCTATTGAAGGCCTGTGAAAATCACTACCGGCAAAAGCTTTTAATAGTCATGCTTGACTTTTATTCATCACAGATGAAGGAACGCTTCAGCAAACACAGAAATGTGATCTCCAACCTCTGCTCCTTACTGTCATCTAAGGTCAGCATGCTGAACGACAGCTCAGCTCAAGCGCTCGCCAACCTGTATCCTGATGAAGTGTCACCGCATCTGGAAGTTGTAAAGTCGGAAATTGACACCTGGCCGGATAAATGGAAAGATGCAACTTATGTTCCACGAAATGCCATTGAGGCATTAAATGCCTGTAACAGTGAGTTGTTTCCAAGCATCTTCAAGCTTCTCCGCGTTTTGACCACGCTTCCTGTTACCAGTGCCCATGTCGAGAGAAGTTTTTCCCGTCTGGGAAGGATCAAGGACAAAATGCGCAGTACAATGACGGAAAGACGGCTTAATGGACTGACATTGCTCTCGGAGCACAGAGACATTGTGGTGACGCCGGAAGAGGTACTGGACATCTTTTGCAGACAAAAAAGACGATTGGACCTGCTCTTATAAGGTAAGACCCACTTTTATTTATTAATGCATTGATGATTATCTATGGGCCATTAATACATTGACATTTACTGTACGGTTGGGTATTAGGCTATAGTATACAGTGTGGGAATTTTATTTAACGGTAGCTCTCGGCAGTGTTGCCCGACCCCCCCCCCCCAAAACATGTTTGTGGCTACGGGCCTGTATAGATCGACCATTTAGCTAGCATAACCAGTGGCAGGTTGCTTAGCTGACTCGTCAGACCCCTGAGCCAATCAAAAGCGTGTGATTTTATTTGTTTTACGAAACAGACCAATAAGATACATCATGTTTGGAAACAAATTAACTGACAGGTTTAACGCCTGTCAGTCCCGATAGATGCAGCGTATGAGTAGGCTAGAGGGGCGGTGACAAATAAAACGATAACTAAATAATTATTGGTGCCATTTCAGACGGGCCGTGGGGTTTCGGGGGGGTTCAGACACGAAAACCACCTACCTGGCTACGTGCCTGCTTCATTGTTAGCTGGTTATGCTGTTAATTAGCAAATTGCTAATATGGTATTGCTGTTGCTATGTTTTATAATCTAGCAATGTTATTGTTTCCATTGGAACATACATGTTCTTTAAAAGGAGGGAGATGTGATGAGAACTACAGTGCCCAGCATGCTGTGTACGTAAGAGGAGGGGCACGCAACTATATGTTTTAGCGCGGTTCTGGACTGGGGCATTCTGGGCATTGTCCGGGTCGGGGACTGGAAGCAGATGGCTGAATAAAGCACGTTATTAATCGCGACTCCCTTGCCTGTCGTTTATGCACATGCCAATTTGCAAACCAGAGATGCCCACATTGAATAACAGGAATGAATTGGCCAGCAGTTGCAGGCATAGATATAAGCACCTATTTTGTAATTATAAATAAATCATGACAATAGACAAATACCACCCCCCACCCCATTGGACCGTTAGCGATCACGTGTTTTTGAAATGTTTAACGTCGCATCTCCGTTAGCGATCACGAGTTTTTGAATGTTGTATGTTGCACTTCTCCCTCCCCCACTGGACACTGTGCAAGTGATGTGCATGACGAGGCAGTAAATGGTATGTCCTTTCCTCGAGTAGCTTTTGTAGCGCATCCAGTGCAAACTAGGGGTAGCAGTAAAGGCGCTAATATCTAACTAGGTTCGGTGAGAGGTTTGCCTTGACTAACTCATGACAGGAGTTGATGTGTAGTTGAACAGTTGACAATTTTATTGCCTCACAACAGCAAAATATACACAACGCTGATTTTTACATAAAATAATTGAAATAAAACAAAATAGAGCTCTTTAAAGTAAATGAAATAACAAACCAAAGAAAACCACATTCAAATCACAACCCTCAATGAGTGTTAGCAGTTTGAGATGAAAGAAAAGTTCAGTTCCTTGTCCTTGAGTGTATGTGTTGGTCCAAGAGTTCAGTTCCTGATCCGTGAGTGTATTGAATATTGCAGCGAATTCAGGGGGCAACCTGGGAGACCGTCGCCACAGCCGGGACGCCCGTGTCTCCCACTCCGCAAGCGACAACGTTGACCAGTCGACTAAAGGGTCCGACCCGTTAGTCAAGGACCAACGTGTCTACTTATCAATGAACGTTACACTACCCCCCTCCTTCGGGAAGCGCGCATATCAGCACCCTCACGCCTCTGGGCGCACGCGCTTCCAATGACCTCACGGTCTCACCATCCCACTTCTGACACCAATGTAGCGAATTCGGGGGGCAGTCTGGGTGACCGTCGCCACAGCCGGGACGCGAACCCGTGTCTCCAACTCCGCAAGCGACAACGTTGACCAGTCGACTAGAGGCTCCGACCCGTTAGTCAAGGACCAGCGTGTCTACTTATCCATGAACGTTACAATATACTTCAACGATTACTATTTCTACCCTGGTAGAGGAAATAGGCTAGTGTGTATGAGTTGTCATCTGGTGTCTGGATGAATGATTCAGAGTTTGTAAAGGCATTACATGCAAGAATTGTATTCATGATGGTGTTGAGTCTGGAGAAGACTCCGACATCCACTCCCGAATAATTTGACATAGTGGATCAGCATTTGCTCTAAGTATTATGCAAGATATTGAAATAAACTAATAAAGCTACTTAAAATTTAAATGTAAAAGTGGGCGTGGCTGTTTTTCCACCAAGGAGTGGTTTGGGTGAAAACTAATGCTTGCGATCCACTCAGAATCATGAAAAACCCCTAATTTGACCGCTCACACGTTACGTAAGGCCAAATTAAACATTTTCGATTTTTTGAAAATCGGTTATGGGTACCCCAACTTTTAACAGTTTTTTACGATGTTTACCACGGGAGTTGAATTTCAACATTTTAATACATGCTATTACACACCTTTACAAACACATTGGTGAAGAAATTTCTTGGTAAGGATTTAGTTCCCAGATTTTCATATGTTTCCCTTACTAAATGGAATACTTACTGTTCTGCACTATTTGTGTAGATTGGTTTTTTTTAACTACCAGATAGAATTTGGAAGATTGTGATGGCCACATGCTGAGATGCATTTGACACCATTCTTCTTGCAGCTGCACCGCCGGTTGCTGCACTCTCCATTACAATTACAGCTTGTGAACAGGAGTACCTCCTCAGGAGCCATGGGGTCTACTGTTGGAACTGGCTCATAACCATGAACACCTAATGTCCATCCATAGTCATTGGGGTCCAAAGACATGCTCTGTAGAAGGATCCAGTCCCGGGTTCGTAGATAGGCACGGAGAGAATGCTGTGCAGCTGCACCCTCTGTTGGAGATAGAGTCTCTGGTTTGATCAGCCCAGCCGCCGCTTTCTGTGAGAACATGTTGTATCGAATTGCACCCAAAGTAGTACCTGGTGCATGGTAAATGTACTGGAAGATCGCAGTACCAGCCTGAATCACTGCATCCTTAATAGCTTGTATGTCAAGGAAGATGTCCATGTGTTCATCAATGTCCCCTGCACAAAACCTGCAAAAAATGCACTTTGAGATTGTTTCAAATGTAGAGTGTAATAGAAATAAAATTCATTATTATTATTACCTGTCAAATAGAGTTGTTTTCCCATGGCCAGCGATTGCAGAAACCGTATCACAACCAGTGAAGGCATGACAAAAGAGCAGGTAGCGTCTCTGTCTTTCAGAGAGAGCTTCTTGGATCCTTCTGACATCATAAGAGCCCTTCGATGTGGTTAAGAAGAGTGGATGGTTGGTGCTTGAGCTATGGTGCACCAGCATTACCAGCACATCTGCGTCTTCTGCCCGCACCTGAAAATAGAACAAGATATGCAAAGCGTGTTGAACTATGCAAAAACAGATAACAATTGTCAAGTTGTTCAACAATATGAATACTCTTCTTTTTAAAGTAATCATAGCTGATGAAAGTAAAATACCTACACAAATGTTACTGACATCAACAGAGTCCTTTGTAGCAGCAGACAATGCCTCTCTCACAATAGAAGTGTCAGCATCATTGTCAGATTGTTCCACGGTGATGTGAATTTTTCGGAATGTTGAAGAGAGGAGGTGGATGAGCTCACTCTTGTTATGAGTGTAGTCCAAGAACGTTGCTCTTGGTGTCCAATGTATCATATCCGGTCGAATCTGGAGATCACAGCATGACTTCTTGGTATGCCGGATGTGGTCGTGATCTTTTGGTGATCTGCTATAGCCATCAAAGACCACGATGTTCTTCTGAGAGCGATGGCCAAGACACTGCATGTAGCTCAGATAACTGTTAGCAATCTCCTGCCAAGTCTGACCTTGTTCCCACTTCACCATGTAGAGAAGCCATCCGCCATCAACCACCAGAGTGGAGCAGGGTTGGTTAGTGAGGTCAAGCGGATCAGTTAACTCCTTCAGGCTAGTCTTGGAAAAGCCTGCCTTGTTCGCCTTGTTCATTTCCTGATCTTTGTTGCTGAACAGGGACAATGGGAAGGGAGTCAGCTCATACTCTAAGCTTGTCTCAACTGTCATATCCCGTTGGGCCAAAATGATTAGTCGGTTGAACAACTTGAGTGAGTCAAGGTGAATCTTCTTCTTGTTGACTTTGGGAATCTTTCTGAGTGACGACAGGGTTTGTACCTTCAACTTCACCTCCATGGTCGATGTCGCTGACCGTCCATCCAGCTTTATCTGCATCTGCCTCCCTACTTCAGCTGCTCTCTCTGCATTGACTGGGTCATCTCCTATGCTTGTGAATCCTGTTTAGAAAGACACAAGCAACTCCTTGTCTCGATCGTGGTCAAATGGGTTGTTCTCCTCAAACCATTTGAGGGCAAGTTCAATCGCTTCAGCATCTCGCTTCATCTGTGTTTTGGCAAGGTCTCTGTGGAGTGGACCATGTTTCTTGACACCTTCCTCCATGCGCTGGTTGACATTGGAGAAGTGGTTGAGAGTGAGCACCCAGTAATCCGGTGGCTTAGTGAAATGATCGTTACGGAGCGGATAAAAGCACCATTTTTGGTAGGATGGTTCCTTAGGGTCAGTTATTGGATTTTAGGGTAAGAGCCCCTGGAAAATCTCAATTTAAAATATCAAATTGCAACACTGTCAATGTCAATGAAGTATCTGAAAATCCGCCTAGTATTTTTCAGACAATATGCATCATAAAATCATCAAATCACTTCCAAATGTGATAAAGCTGGCCAACTTTTACAGAAATAAAGTCTCCAAACATTAAGTATTATCAACAACACATTTAATGCAATGATGAATACAAATGAACATGCATCTTAATGTGAAAACATGGGGTAGAAGAAGTGAGTTACTGTTTGTTGTGTCTATCTGTTACAGTTGCATTTGCAAAGAGGTGAACAGTCCAAATTTCCAGTGCTGCATTTGTAAGAGCTACAATCCCCTTTACATGAGCATCTGATGAGCTCTCTCCAAGCTCTGGAGACCTCAGGAATTGTTAGCCAGACTGGCACCCATGATCCCGATTCCTTGGTCCATCCGTAGCTCTCTGGAGAAGGAATGGCTTGGTGGGTTTGTGTACTGGTGGTCCAGATGCCTGCTTGGTAGACTGCCCGTTTCACGTGCTGGAGGAGTGCATTCTGGGTAGGAGGTAGTTTCTCCATTGTTCTATTTTCTTCATAGAAGAGTTCTTTTCTTTTTTGGTTAATTGAGTTCGAAGGACTGGATTTGTCATACAGGATGACAGTCAATCTTTCAAGCTCACTGAACTGCTGGCTATCTACGTTTAGTTGCTGGAAGGGATGCTTTGCCAGGTCGATGAATGTTTCTGTGGCAGCATCATAGGCTTGCCAGGCCCGCCAAGCTGACTTTTTACCTTTTCCATTGAAGGCAGATGTAGTGTCACAGCCGGAATACGCATGAAACATAGGCAGAGCTCTGGATTTAGGTTCCCCCAGGCTTTTGCACATGCTGTTGATGTGGTAAAATCTGTACTTTTTGCCCATCCCAAAAGCCACCCAGATGTCAGTCAGGGGTTGAATTACCAGTAAATCATGAAACAAGCCTGCAAGGATGACGATGACATCAGTGTCCACAGTGCGCACAAGGACAGTTTTCGCTCCATGCTCCAGTGCATGTTGTACATGGAACACAATCCTAGTGTCAGCCTCCTCATGATTGCAAGAGTTCATTGTGCTACTGGAACCAAAACACGACACAGCTTGCCCTGATGTGACATGCAAAGCTTTGGTTTGTGGCCAGCTGAACAGTTCAATCTTGGATGTCAGAAAGTCAAACAGCTCCTTCTTATTGCTTGGATCACGGAGAAAATCCTTCCGATTTCCAGGCAGCTTTGTCGAGCCTGACACTTTTCTGCGAACACCTTGCCCTCTCTTTTCGCGGGTGGACTCCTTCAAACTGTCTGGGATGTATGTGTCCCATACAACATCCAGCCGCTTGGTATTATGTAGCTGCTTCTGTAAGTAAGGGATGAAAACCTCATCTGCATAGGTATCAAATGTGGTCACTCTCACAGTGGGCAGGCAGTGGACAATGACTGCTCCATCAAGGACTTTGCAGTCATAGGTTGAGGGTGGCTCTGGTTGCCCTGGGTGCTCAAGACATTGCAGCAGGTCAGATTTGGTGCTGGTCAGATGAAGTTTCCCAAAGTCTGAGAGGGAAGGAGGGAAGGACTGTAGCTCATGTGCGAAGAATTCATCCAAGTTACTCTCACAGCTTTGCATAGCTATATATAGCTGGCCAAAGAGTGCCACGTTGTTCTGAAGCACTTTGATCTTTTTCCCATGTTTCGCCATTGTCTTGCGTCGAGGTTGCCTGAAGAGTGCCAAGGCATTCCTCTTGATTGGATCATGGATGGAGCGTGTCCGTTCTTCAAGCACCTTCTTGACAAACTCCTGATATTGTCTCTTTCCTGTCTCTTCCAAGATGAGTACTGTATTCACGACGGAGTTATCTGTGCAGTTCCGGCTGTCAAGAGTCACAAGATCTTTGAAATCATCCAAGAAAGGATTTCCCATTCTTTTCATGGTTTCAGATATACTTTTGACTTGTCTCTGAAAGGTCTTCTGCATTGCAAGACCCTGCTTGTGGTGCTGGAAGTTCTCTTCATTATCTTCTTTGAGATAGCCATCTTCAAATTCCCTTAGCAATCTTGCCAACTCTGGGCCGGAGAGCATCAATCGTCTGAAGGCATCTGGGTTTTCCGTAAGGCCCACTGCACCCCCTGAACCTTTCACATACTTGTTCTCCTGTTCGTGAGCTTGGTCAAAGGGAAATGCAGAGAACTTGTTGTATGTCTTGGAAATAACCCAGTGTGAATTCTTCTCAAACTCATCCTTTATAGAGCTGGGCAAAGACTTCATGTCCCTGATATGGACAGACATCCATCTTGAATAGTTCACATGGTCCAAGGCAAAGAATAGAGGGACCAGTGCTTCAAGCACTTCTATATACAGTAGGAAATCCCTCTCCCTGTGTGCCCTGATGAAGATGAGGATGAGGGTTTCATATTTCAGTATCAGATCCCAGAACATAAAAGTAGGACTCTTCTTCAGCATGTCATTTCTCCAAGCCAGGAGAGACTCTTCATCTTTGGGGCCTGCACTAAGCCTGAAAGCCTCCTGCTGTAGATTGTGCAGTGTCAAGACAGTGACCTGGTGGGCATGCCTGGTTCGAGTTAGATGTGCTGCTTTGAGAAATGATGCTGCCATGCCACTTGATGCCACATCTGCTTCTGTTAGTGCTGTTGTCCAACCAGGGCCTTCCAGGAGATCACCCAGTGTATTCCAGAGGGCCATTTCTGTGTGAAGTCCACCTAGCATGACTACATGAACTCTTTCACCATGTGTGTCTGGCCATTTCCACTGTACTAACTTTGCCAGAGCAAACAGAGGCTGGTCAAACGCTGTGACAGGGATCTGTCCCAGATTGAGATACTCAACAGCCTGTCTCTGAACATCCATGCCATGCTTAATCATAGCTGATGTGGCAGATTTCTCATAGAAAAGAGGGAGTAGTGCGGTTCTTGCTGGGGGGTCTTCCAGTGAGGGTTGCAGAGAAGCATGATAGGCAGCCCATGTGATTGCATCATCACAAGTTAGATCTGTCTTCTCTAGAAGTGGCAGTGCTTGTTTGACCCACCTGTGGTCTTCTGCTTTTGCACTATCCAATAGGCCTGTAACTATACGTACCTTACACTCTGGCACAGTGTGTAAGGCAATGTGCTACCATTAGCTGTTTAATGGAGATAGCTTAGCTAATCATCTTTACTTCCATATGCTCATTTAGCAACATACAGCACATTTTCATTGATTATTATTATGATTTTTACCTGAATTTCACTTGTTTGGTTGCAGCTCTGTGTGAGACTGTGTTGCATTGAGACAATGCTGATATGTGATGAATTATGGAGGGAAACTCATTTTGACTGTTGAGCTTATTTTGTGTAGCGCCATCTGGTGGTCTGAATGTATAGTGACACAGTATTTGTATATTTGAACAACTTGATGCTAAAATCTAAAACACAAATTAAAGAGATAACACTCCCCATGATGAACAGGGCATTTCTCTCACTTTTTTTGAATTTCCGCCTATTGTGTGCAGGGCTATATGGAAGATGTACAGGCACCAGGTGTCTTTGTACTCCATTTTACATATCATTGGGGGGGGGGGTTAATAATCAGGGGACAATTAAAAATCAGTTTCAACTTCTTTTGTGTGCAATAAATAATTTATCATCAATGTCCTCTTTATGACTCAGAAAAAATATTTTTTTGAATACAAGAACAACTTTTGTGTTCTGTATGGGTATTTTCAATATTTTTGTGGGGCTCCTACCCTAAAATCCTTTAGTTGGTCCTAGAGAAGCCTCATGCAAAATGTGGTGCTTTTATCCGCTCCGTAACGGTACGCCCTAATATGTGCGCTAACCCTCTGGACTACAGCACTTGTGGACAGAATCACTATTTCTCATCCTCCCTCTGCTCAGTCCACCTTCTGACTTGGCTGCCTTCATTAATGTCTGCTCGATACAGATGTCACACCAGGTGCCGGACCACTCATGGCTATAGTAACGGACAACATGGTTCCTATGGGCAGTGAAACTTTCTAAGATCTCCTTGTAAGCAGGCAAAGTTTCGAGTTGCTTCATGAGTTGACAGTACAGCCGTGCGCCCTTGGCATATTGGTGATGCCCCGCAGCTGCAAAGATTTCCAGCATCCTGGTAACAATGCAGTACAGGTGCCCATTGTGATCTGCAAGCCGTTCAGTTCTGATGAAGATCTTGATGACATCTACCATGTAGTGGTACTGCACCCAGAGTGCAGGCGTTCTTCCTCCTTCGGCAAGTATTTTGAAGGTTTCTCCAAACCTCTGTTCAAACACTGCAACTACTGGGTCTGTTTGTCTGGCTCCCATCTTCCCATCAACTACCTTCTCCATGAAGTTCCTCATTTCACCAAGCTCCTCCTCAGTGAAGGCGTGTTTCATGATGTGCTGATAGATGGCTGCATCGATAAGGAGGTGAGCACGGATTGCCTTGTCAAAACATCCTCCATCCAGGATGTGGTTGGCTGTCGTAGTCCCTGGATAGATCAGCTGGATCAGCTCTAGTAGCCCAGAATCCTCCATGACATTACCCAAGGATCCAAGGTAGGACTTTAGCAGGTGAAATCCGCCCAATCGTGGAATGACGGGTAGATTTGCCTGCTTTATGATGTCCACAGCCTTGAGCCAGATGGGGAGATCAAACGTCACTATAGTGACTTTGTCTTCAGAGAGCCACATGCACTCTTTGAGAGTGGTGAAGATGGTGTTGTGGTCATTAGGGTCACCTTCGATAACTAGGAGGAAGTCGATCTGCGTGCTCTGCTTGGTATCATCTGCATGGATACTCTTCATCCAGCCATTCCAGTTTGAGTGTGGGAACTCAGGATCCTGGGCTTTGATCACCCACCCTGCTGCCCAGAGTGTATCGCCAGGAGTGAGGAGTGGCTGGTCTTGTGTCACAGAGGAGGAGAGCTCAGCGATGGGAAGAAATGTCAAATGGCTTCAGCATGTCTGGCACTAGCTAACTCCAAACTTCCTCACTTTGAGTGCCAACCAACTACAACAACTACCACTAAACAATAATTAGGCCTATTTACCATGGCAAATAATAATCAAAAAGAAACTAATTAAGCAACTTTTTAATTTACATGTACCCAGCAGTGGGAAGGGGGTGGGGCTGCGATGATCAGGAAAAGTGGGTGTGGCTGTTTTTACACCAAGGAGTGGTTTTGGTGAAAAACTAATAATTGCAATCAACTCAGAATCGTGAAAAACCCCTAGTTTGATCCCTCACAAGTTATTTAAGGCCAAATTAAACATTTTTTATTTTTTGAAAATTGGTTACGGGTACCCGAACTTTGCGCAGTTTTTTTACGAGGTTTCCCACGGGAGTTGAATTTCAACATTTTAATACATGCTATTACACACCTTTACAAACACATTGGTGAAGAAATTTCTTGGTAAGGATTTAGTTCCCAGATTGGTCAAATATCTGATAAAATCCCCTTACTAATTCTATATCTGTTTCTAACATGAGATCTCATTCATTTCTTTTCATTCAGAACATCTTACAATATGCTTTCCATTAACATGTATATGAATTGCAATATCATTACTTAATCACTACACATATATAATTATGTTACACAAAATCAGTGCAATCACAGTGTAACCGCAATACAAACCATTTAAGAGCGCTAACCACTTAAACCGAATGGCTTTAACATCAACAGGATAAGTGCCACGCATCTTTAACGCTACACAATTCCCCAATGCTTGACTGACTAAGCTGGCGCTTATCACTAGCTAACTATTGGCGTGAGCTATCTTCTAAAACATTCAACATGACACAATGATAAAGTATGCACCAAAATGAGTTCTAAACATTAACATTATCATAACTATGACACAATACGTACCAAAGTACATGCTATTCAAACATTGGACATTTTTGTAACTCGGACTTGTTTTATGACGAGTATCTTAACAGCTATATGATCCAGCATTATTTTTCCCTTCAGTGGTTAGCAATAAGCTAGCACAAAAACGCGCTTTATTCACCGGAGTTCCAAATACTTAAAACTCGACAGACCTTCGTCTCGTAAACTCACAGATGAGATTCTGATTATACATAAACCTTTTCAGAATAAAAAAAGTGTCAATACTCTACCTTTCTGACGCTATTCTTTACTACTACTTTCGGCTGCTCCCGTTAGGGGTCGCCACAGCGGATCATCCGTTTCCATTTCTTCCTGTCTTCTGCGTCTTCCTCTGTCACACCATCCACCTGCATGTCTTCCCTCACCACATCCATAAACCTCCTCTTTGGCCTTCCTCTTCTCCTCTTCCCTGGCAGCTCCATATTCAGCATCCTTCTCCCAATATACTCAGCATCTCTCCTCCACACATGCCCAAGCCATCTCAATCTTGCCTCTCTTGCTTTGTCTCCAAACCGTCCAACCTGAGCGATCCCTCTAATATAATCGTTCCTAATCCTGTCCTCCTTCGTTACTCCCAGTGAAAATCTTAGCATCTTCAACTCTGCCACCTCCAGCTCCGCCTCCTGTCTTTTCGTCAGTGCCACTGGCTCCAAACCATATAACATAGCTGGTCTCACAACCATCTTGTAAACTTTCCCTTTAACTCTTGCTGATACCCTTCTGTCGCAAATCACTCCTGACACACTTCTCCACCCACTCCAACCTGCCTGCACTCTCTTTTTCACCTCTCTACTGCACTCCCCGTTACTTTGGACAGTTGACCCCAAGTATTTAAACTCAAATGCCTTTGTCACCTCCACTCCTTGCATCCTAACCATTCCACTGTCCTCTCTCTCATTCACGCATAGGTATTCCGTCTTGCTCCTACTGACTTTCATTCCTCTTCTCTCCAGTGCATACCTCCACCTCTCCAGGCTCTCCTCAACCTGCACCCTACTCTCGCTACAGATCACAATGTCATCCGCGAACATCATCGTCCATGGAGACTCCTGCCTGATCTTGTCCGTCAACCTGTCCATCACCATTGCAAACAAGAAAGGGCTAAGAGCCATCCTTGATGTAATCCCACCTCCACCTTGAACCCATCTGTCATTCCAACCGCACACCTCACCATTGTCACACTTCCCTCATACGTATCCTGCACCACTCCTATATACTTCTCTGCAACTCCTGACTTCCTCATACAATACCACACCTCCTCTCTCGGCACTCTGTCATAAGCTTTCTCTAAATCTACAAAGACACAATGCAACTCTTTCTGGCCTTCTCTATACTTCTCAATCAACATTCTCAAAGCAAACATCGCATCTGTGGTGCTCTTTCGTGGCATGAAACCATACTGCTGCTCGCTGATCGTCACCTCTCCTCTTAACCTAGCTTCTATTACTCTTTCCCATATCTTAGTGCTGTGGCTGATCAACTTTATACCTCTGTAGTTGTTACAGTTCTGCACATCGCCCTTGTTCCTGAAAATCGTTACCAGTATGCATCTTCTCCACTCCTCAGGCATCCTCTCACTTTCCAGGATAGTGTTAAACAATCTAGTTAAAAACTCCACTGCCATCTCTCCTAAACATCTCCATGCCTCCACAGGTATGTCATCAGGACCAACTGCCTTTCCACTCTTCATCCTCTTCATAGCTGCCCTCACTTCCTCCTAGCTAATCCGCTGAACTTCCTGATTCACTATCCCTACATCATCCAACCTTCTCTCTCTCTCATTTTCTTCATTCATCAGCCCCTCAAAGTATTCCTTCCACCTTCTTAGCACACTCTCCTTGCTTGTCAGCACATTTCCATCTCTATGCTTGATCGCCTTAACTTGCTGCACATCCTTTGCAGCTTGGTCCCTCTGTCTAGCCAATCGGTACAAGTCCTTTTATCCTTCCTTAGTGTCTAATCTGTCATACAACTCACCATAAGCCTTTTCCTTTGCCTTTGCCACCTCTCTCTTTGCTTTACGCTGTGTCTCCTTGTACTCCTGTCTACTTTCTTCATCTCTCTTACTATCCCACTTCTTCTTTGCCAACCTTTTCCTCTGTATAATTTGCTGTACTTCCTCATTCCACCACCAAGTCTCCTTGTCTTCCTTCCTCTGTCCTGATGACACATCAAGTACCTTCCTAGCTGTCTCCCTCACTATTTCTGCAGTGGTTTTCCAGCCATCTGGCAACTCTTCACTACCACCCAGTGCCTTTCTTAACTCCTGCCTGAACTCCACACAACAGTCTTCCTTCTTCAACTTCCACCATTTGATCTTCAGCTGTGTCTTCACTCGCTTCCTCTTCTTGGTCTCTAAAGTCATCCTACAGACCACCATCCGATGCTGCCTAGCTACGTTCTCCCCTGTCACCACCTTGCAGTCTCCAATCCCTTTTAGATGGCGCCTTCTACATAAGATATAGTCCACCTGTGTGCACTTTCCTCCACTCTTGTACGTCACCCTGTGTTCCTCCCTCTTGAAATATGTATTCACCACAGCCATTTCCATCCTTTTCGCAAAATCCACCACCATCTGTCCTTCCACATTTCTCTTCTTGACTCCATACCTTCCCATCACCTTCTCATCACCTCTGTTCCCTTCACCAACATGTCCATTGATGTCCGCTCCAATCACCACTCTCTCCTCCTTGGGTACCCTCTCCACCATGTCGTCCAACTCACTCCAGAATTCTTCTTTTTCATCCATCTCACACCCAACTTGCGGGGCATATGCGCTGATAACATTCAGCAATAAAGCTTCGATTTCCAGCTTCATACTCATCACTCTGTCTGACACTCTCTTCACCTCCAGCACGCTCTTGACATACTCTTCCTTCAGAATTACCCCTACCCCATTACTCCTCCCATTCACACCATGGTAGAAGAGTTTGAACCCGCCTCCGATACTCCTGGCCTTACTCCCCTTCCACCTGGTCTCTTGCACACACAGTATGCCTACCTTTCTTCTTTCCATCATGTCAGCCAGCTCTCTCCCTTTACCAGTCATAGTGCCAACATTCAAAGTTCCAACTCTCACCTCCACATGCCTACCCTTCCTCCTCTCTAGCTGCCTCTGGACATGCTTTCCCCCTCTCCTTCTCCTTCGCCCAACAGTAGCATAGTTTCCACCGACACCCTGCTGGTTAACAGTACCGGTGGCGGTCGTTGGTAACCCGGGCCTCGACCGATCCGGTATGTAAGTCTTATTTATGATTCGCATATTTGATTTGGCAAAGATTTTACGCCGGATGCCCTTCCTGACGAAACCCTCCCCATTTGTCCGGGCTTGGGACCGGCACTAAGGATGCACCGGCTTGTGCATCCTCAGTGGCTGAGTTAACTTTCTGACGCTATTGTAACCGGTTATTTTCTTGCCCGGTGCGGGATTCGATACGAGGTGTACTGCACCACAACGCGACATCACTAACCGCTCAGCTAAAGGGACAGACCCGTTAACTAGGGGCTAACGTGTCTTATCAGTAGTTTACAGTCGTCACCCTCCCCGGAAGCGCGCCCTCGTGCTTGGTTCTTCCCGCGCTCTGAAGAGACTTCTAAGGATCTGCACACTTCCGGATCCCACCGCTGCCACCAATGTAACCGAGGGTTTGTAGATGTCGCCTATACTGTATGAAACTATAAAATAACAAATACGGAGGTTCCACTTTCACACGAGGACAGCTTTATTTGGATTCTTCCACCAACAGAACTCCACAGCAACAACACTGCGTACAGCACTTCCACTCTCTCTTCAGCCTTCAAAATAAGAGCTCAAGGCATATACTGTGGCAACAGCTTATAACAGGAACTTAAAATCACTAACGGGCTAAGTCCACAAAAAGAGGTTACACTATGTATAATGAAATTCAGTCGTCGGTTCAAGAGTACAATTTCCAGGCAGATCACAAAAAGAAAAGAAAAAAAAAGATTACGACTGCGTGCAGCAGTCTCTACCCTAGCGAGTTGCATAGTGCGCCCCTCAAGGAGCGGCATGTCACTGCACCTCTAAATCAATGACTATTAGTAGCCCTGTATGTGATATGGGTTACACTTTATTGACAGCTGATGCTTTCTTATGGCATGAAACAGGCTTGCACTGTCTCATAAAGAATTTACTTGACTCACTATTATTTTGCTCCTTATTTGTTCAGCACTTTCCCTTCCATTGAGTGTTTCTTTACTACTTTCGGCTGCTCCCGTTAGGGGTCGCCACAACGGATCATCCGTTTCCATTTATTCCTGTCTTCTGCATCTTCCTGTGTCATACCAGCCACCTACATGTCTTCCCTCACCACATCCATAAACCTCCTCTTTGGCCTTCCTCTTCTCCTCTTCCCTGGCAGCTCCATAGTCAGCATCCTTCTCCCAATACACCCAGCATCTCTCCTCCACACATGTCCAAGCCATCTCAATCTTGCCTCTCTTGCTTTGTCTCCAAACCGTCCAACTTGAGCGGTCCCTCTAATATAATCATTCCTAATCCTGTCCTGCTTCGTCACTCCCAGTGAAAATCTTAGCATCTTCAACTCTGCCACCTCCAGCTCTGCCTCCTTTCTTTTTGTCAGTAGCACTGTCTCCAAACCATATAACATAGCTGGTCTCACAACCATCTTGTAAACCTTCCCTTTAACTCTTGCTGGTACCCTTCTGTCGCTAATCACTCCTGACACTCTTCTCCACCCATTCCAACCTGCCTGCACTCTCTTCTTCAACTCTCTCCTGCACTCCCCATTACTTTGGACAGTTGACCCCAAGAATGTAAACTCATATGCCTTTGTCACCTCCACTCCTTGCATCCTGACCATTCCACTGCCCTCCCTCTCATTCACGCATAGGTATTCCGTCTTGCTCCAACTGACTTTCATTCCTCTTCTCTCCAGTGCATACCTCCACCTCTCCAGGCTCTCTTCAACCTGCACCCTACTCTCGCTACAGATCACAATGTCATCCACGAACATCATCATCCATGGAAACTCCTGCCTGATCTTGTCCATCAATCTGTCAAACAAGAAAGCGCTCAGAACCACTCCTTGATGTAATCCCACCTCCACCTTGAACCTATCTGACATTCCAACCGCACACCTCACCATTGTCACACTTCCCTCATACGTATCCTGCACCACTCCTACATACTTCTCTGCAACTCCCGATTTACTCATACAATACCACACCTCGTCTCTCGGCACCCTGTCATATGCTCTCTCTAAATCTACAAAGACACAATGTAACTCCTTCTGGCCTTCTCTATACTTCTCAATCATCATGCTCAAAGCAAACATCGCATCTGTGGTGCTCTTTCGTGGCATGAAACCATACTGCTGCTCGCTAATCGTCACCTCTCCTATTAACCTAACTTATATTACTCTTTTTCATATCTTCATGCTGTGGCTGATCAACTTTATACCTCTGTAGTTGCTACAGTTCTGCACATCACCCTTGTTCTTGAAAATCGGTACCAGTATGCTTCTTCTCCACTCCTCAGGTATCCTCTCACTTTCCAAGATTGTGTTAAAAAAATCTAATTAAAAGCCCCCTGCCATCTCTCCTAAACATCTCCATGCCTCCACAGGTATGTCATCAGGACCAACTGCCTTTCCACTCTTCATCCTCTTCACTGCACTTCCTGATTCACTATCCCAACATCATCCAACCTTCTCTCGCTCTCATTTTCTTCATTCATCAGCCCCTCAAAGTACTCCTACCACCTTCTCAGCACACTCTCTTCGCTTGTCAGCACATTTCCATCTCTATCCTTGATCGCCCTAACTTGCTGCACATCCTTTGCAGCTCAGCCCTTGTCTAGCCAATCTGTACAAGTCCTTTTCTCCTTCCTTCATGTCTAACCTGTCATACAACTCACCATACGCCTTTTCCTTTGCCTTTGCCACCTCTCTATTCTCTTTACGCTGTGTCTCCTTGTACTCCTGTCTACTTTCTTCATCTCTCTGACTATCCCACTTCTTCTTTGCCAACTTCTTCCTTTGTACAATTTGCTGTACTTGCTCATTCCACCACCAAGTCTCCTTGTCTTCCTTCCTCTGTCCTGATGACACACCAAGTACCTTCCTAGCTGTCTCCCTCACTATTTCTGCACTGGTGTCCCAGCCATCCGGCAACTATTCACTACAACCCAGTGCCTGTCTTAACTCCTGCCTGAACTCCACACAACAGTCTTCCTTCTTCAACTTCCATGATTTGATCTTTGGCTCTGCCTTCACTCACTTCCTCTTCTTGGTCTCCAAAGTCATCCTACAGACCAACATCCGATGTTGCCTAGCTACTTTCTCCCCTGTCACCACCTTGCAGTCTCCAATCCCTTTTAGATCGTGCCTTCTACATAAGAGATAGTCCACCTGTGTGCACTTTCCTCCACTCTTATACATCACCCTCTGTTCCTCCCTCTTCTTGAAATTTGTATTCACCACAGTCATTTCCATCCTTTTCCAGACAGATTGAAACTTGAGGACAAGGAGTCTATCCTGGGACTACAGTTGAGACTAGTACGTCGTGGTGGAGACTTCAGATGGGCAACCTGCGCTGCTGCTGTGTGCTGCTAAGCTGCTTAGTACCAACTGTCTGTATCCGTCTCGTCTGGTTTGCCATCAATTCTACCTTGCCACCCGGTCATGAGTAACTCCATTGCACGTGCACAATCTTATTTCATGCTTGCTTCAGACTGTGATTAAACGCAAGTGAAGTGGCCACTTCTGTTTTTAGGCCCAACGCACCCTAACAACGAATCAGGCCTGCAACATTTATTTGGGACATTTTATTTTATTTCTTCAATTTCTCCTTGGATACACAGAGGCTTCTGAGTGACAGGGGTGTGAGTGTGTGTTGGCCCACAATTTGTCATTTTGCCATTTTATAACTTAGTTACCCTTGATAGTAACTGAAAAGGTACTGTCATACTAAATTTATGTATATTTTTTAATTTTTTCATGTTTCTAGTAAAAACTTATGTACTTTCACTAGTGCCTAAAAACTAAAAGATAGCTGCATTCAAAGTAATTGATTGAGTAATTGAGTAATGTGTTTACTATTAAATAAGGCCATAAATAAGTGGGAGCATAAATTAATGGTACAGATTTAAAAAACACTTTAGTATTAGCAGACTTGATTTCAGCTCATTAAAAGTTGCGAAGTGGGGGCACCGTCCAATATTAAAATAAAAAATAGAAATTTATAAAAGGGTCGAGAGACCATTCATGTGGTAACCCAGGGCCCCACCTGTAGACGTAAAATAGTGGTGACTATAAGTTAATATCGAGGTGGGTGTTACACAATGGGCGTTTATTTTAACAAAGTTGTAAAATTTATATATATAGATAGATAGATAGATAGATAGATAGATAGATAGATAGATAGATAGATAGATAGATAGATAGATAGATAGATAGATAGATAGATAGATAGATAGACAGACAGACAGACAGACAGACAGACAGACAGACAGACAGACAGACAGACAGACAGACAGACAGACAGACAGACAGACAGACAGACAGATAGATAGATAGATAGATAGATAGATAGATAGATAGATAGATAGATAGATAGATAGATAGATAGATAGATAGATATAATTTGTGTTTATTTTCTCTTTTATCCTTTTTGTCTTATGAAAACTAAGCCGTATCAGATGAGTGTGTAGAGGGGCTCAAGCAGGAGTTGTGACAACTTTCTCTTTCGGCTACACAACGTGCACCATTTATTCCTTCCACCATTACAACAACAAAAGCCCGCGCAGCGGAAGTGTATCACTGCAAACCCGAACTGAGAAAACAGCAGCTGTAAACCAATGTTCCTACTAGCTCAATAAGGGGAATTATGTATCCCTATAACCTCTACAAGTGTATGTTTTTAGTCTGTTGATGATAGTGTGTGTGTACCTGCATGTATCATGAATGAGTGTTCTTGATGTGCATGCATGCGTGTGTGTGTGCGTGTATGCGTGTGTGTGTGTGTCTTGTGACTATGGCTGATTCAATGTACTTGTGTAACATGGGTGTTTACGGGATGCATTGTTGTCGAGTGCTGTGCTGAACTGTGTTTCCATCTCTTACCATGTCTAGAATTATTGATTAACACATACAAATTGTGCATATAGCATTGCTGTAATTGCTTCTTGTAGCATGCTGCCTGGAGAATGCCACTTTTCAAGTCCCTGGAGGGTTTTTTGGCAATTCTCCTTCACATCCTCGTTCAAATTATATATTGTATCTTTTTAAAATTTTTATGTGTAAATAAGGAAACAAAAAACAAACAATGCATTGTTAATAAAGAAGCATGCACCACCTCCCTCTTCCTTGCCAATAGTTGTCATGGAATGGTCCATGCGGTGCACAGAAAAACCCTCCGGTTGTGTAGCCCTATCAGGTGTATTAAGGCCCAGCCTAGTCTGTAAAGTAGAACACACAACAGTCCTTCATGTCCCTTTGAGAGCTAAATCAGCAATGAAGTTTGTCCAGCTTGTCATCAAGGGACTGGACATCGGAAAGCAGTATGCTGGGAATCGGAGGCCAGGTAGGACAATGTCATAGACTCACCAGGGCGCCACCTCATTTATTTACCTCCAGCAGCGCTGTCTGCAGCCATTACTCCATGGTGTTACCTGTTTGTTAGCAAGTCCCGCAGCTTCCAGCTATTGGGAATGTCTAATCTTTTGTCCAGTAAAGTGTGGGGATCATGGTTAATTGTGCAAGATGCATTTTAAGCAACAAAAGTGACATATAACATGAAAACAAACCACAAGGCGAGAGAGCAGCTTGTAGTGAGCCGCCATAGTACGGCACCATCTTCCATCTCATCACATGTTGAGTTTTAACTTAGTTTATTATAACGTAGTTTAGTTTTGTTTATCTCATAGTATGTCTTTTGCTGAAATGATGGCAAAAAAGACAAACAAAAGGCCAAATGATATGAACCATTTAACACAGGGACCACAAAACTACATAGAAAATGGTAACATTTTCTTGTCTTCAGGTATGGAAAAAAAACTTAACTCTAGAGCAGTACACATGAGTGTAGAAAGGGCAAATTGACTGTTTTTAATCATTGACAGAATATTTTTCTCCCAAGTAGTTTCCAGTGAGCAGGCTGTGGTTCAGCATCACAAGGACAGGCTCAAGGGCACTTTTAAAAAACTCATTGCTTTTCACATTTTGACTGACTGGCTGCTAAGGAGAGGGACATTGTGGCCTCAATGGTATGTCGCTGAATCGCTATCTACCTACCCTTTTCCCTGTCGCCCCAAGATGCATTGGCTTCACCTCAGTACCAAGAGGTGAGCGCAGCCTCTTCTCGGCAAATAACTCGAAAAACTGTTTAGGAGTAGGGAACAAATAAATGTATATATTTTTCCATTAGAAGGGTCATAGTTTTGTTTGCAGAGATTGTGTTACTACCAGTGAATAAAATGATTTGCGGTGGCGAACCCGTCCAATTGATCGTATATGGATTAATTGAAGATGACATTACGTTGTTGGTGAGGGCACAATTATGGAAGTTTATCACTTCACAGGAAGCCATTATTAAACAGCGACCTGAGGGGATGAGGTAATCTGTCCCCCCCTTTTTCCATTTCACTCTAAATGTAGACTTTGTGTGTTAAATCTATTATAAAAACAAGATGGGGGAAGAGAATGGCACCCGGATTCTAATGCAGCTAGATTGACATGCAGATAAAGGGCATACAGTTATACAATGATAATATGACAATCTTGCCACGCATTTTATGGTGAGGAATAATCACAAATCCTTTTATCAATGACACATCAAGGAGCATTTGGGTCATGCTTTGGTTAATCCTATTGACTATTTTGTGATTTCTCTCTCTCTCTCTTACTTGTTCTGATGTTCTATATTTGTCTTGTAAATGCAGGATATTTTGGCTTGACAAATTGCTATAGAAGCAAAATCCTATTAGAGGATCCTGTGTTGTGTTCTCTGACATTCTGTTTGCATGTTGCATTAGCAGTGTGATTACTGTACTGTTTTGTTATTAATGGAGAAAATTGGTGTGTTTTGCATCCCTGGTGTGGATTATCCGTGGGCAATTTCTGCAGTTGTTATGGTTTACAGCCTGGTCTCTTTAATGTCGATATCATTCAAATGGTCAAATGTGAATTATGTCAGAGGTTATGAATGATTCCTATGAAATAAACGTTCATATTAATTCTAAGGATAAAATGATGATGATAAGGAGTGCAAATCAGTATGCAATATGTAAAGTAACACGATGCTGCAAAACGTACATTGATGTGATATTTTATTCAAATCGCTTCAAACAAGCCAAGGAAAAGTTCTGGGTCAGTATGAGAGTCAGCTTTCAAATTGGGTATAATCCTGTCATAATGAAGGCCTCTTCATGAAGGTTAAGGGGAGTCTGAAGTAGCAGAGAACATTGATTCTAATTTACTATTACTATTCATTAAAATATAAAGGGAGTCTGAAGTAGAAGAGAACATTGATTCTAATTTACTATTACTATTCATTAAAATATATTACTACTACTGTATGCTGTGCTTTATTGAGTCTCCACTGCCACAGCGTGGGTAGAATGATCTGTTTCAACTACTTTGGATCACCACATGGGTGGAATTTACACAATGAGAGCTTTGACCCCACCCGCACAGCATCTCGAAGAGATTATAACAAACCACATAGAATTATTTGCAATTACTGCTTCTGAATACCCATAGTATGGCTGTAGTACATACCGTATAGCATCCATTTTAATATTCCATTCCATTCCATTATCCAAGCTGCTCATCCTGTAGGGTCGCAGGGATGCTGGAGCCTATCCCAGCAGTCATTGGGCAGCAGGCAGAGAGATACCCTGGACAGGTCGCCAGTCCATAACGTGGCTGACACACACACTCGCACACACACCAACACACCCATTCATTCCTAAGGACAATTTATTACGGCCGATTCACCTGACCTACATGTCTTTGGACAGTGGGAGGAAACCGGAGCACCTGGAGGAAACCAACACAGACACAGGGAGAACATGCAAACTCCACACAGAGGATGACCTGGGACAACCCCAAAGTTTGGACTACCCTGGGGCTTGAACCCATGCCCTTCTTGCTGTGAGCCGACTGCACTAACCACTGCGCCACCATGCCAGAAGAACATTTTCTAGTGGCAAAAGTTAATAATAATGGTTATCAACACTATTAAAGAGTAGCAACAAGGGGGTTGAAATAGTACTGGTAAAATTTTAAATTATAATGGTACATCTAAACGGTAACTTATTAATTTTCTGTTGACTGAAGCTCACCGCTTTGAAGACACTACTGATGGTGTTGGTGACAAGATGACTCTTTCTCTCAGCCATCAGGTCAAACATTACTCCCAATAACCTCTACTGGACCTTCTCATCTCCCAGGGCAGAGAAGAATGGCATGGTGATTGGTCCAGGGCAAAAAATAAATTTCCAAAAAAAAGAGAAAGTTCCAAAAGAAATTCAAAGTTCAAAACACATTTTTTTATACCAACAGATGTTGAGAACACATGAATAGTAAATACTTTACTTTTGACTTTAATTTCAAGTATATCATTTGGACATTTTTTTAAATTTTTAGTTGAATTAGAAATTTGATTATTAAGATTCAAATACTGCAGATTCGTGACATGAGGGTTCAGTTCACTTGTACAGCTTAGTGCATGCATATTTTTCAATATTTTCAGATTTTTACCACATGACTAGTTCTTCACCTGATGTTTGATTTCAAGCACTTAACTTACACCATTAGATTATTTTAGATTTTTAGATTCAAAGACATTGTTTAGTCAGGACTGTTTAAACCCAGCAACTGAAGATGCACAAGCCAGTGCATTCTTATTGCTGGTCCCAAGCCCAGATACATAGGGAGGGTTGCATCAGGAAGGGTATCCATCGTAAAAGCTTTGCCAAATCAAATATACAGATCATAAATCAGAGTTCCATACCAGATCAGTCGAGGCCCAGGTTACCAACGACCGCCACCGGTACTGTTGGGCAGATGGGTGCCAACGGAAACTATGCTACTGTTGGGTGAAGGAGAAAGAGAGGAGGAAGGCATGTCCAGAGGGAGAGGAGGAAGGGTAGGAGTGTGGAGGTGAGAGTCTGAACTTTGAATGTTGGCACTATGACTGGTAAAGGGAGAGAGCTGGCTGATATGATGGAGAAAATAAATGTAGATATACTGTGTGCAAGAGACCAGGTGGAAGGGATGTAAGGCAAGGAGCATCGGAGGTGGGTTCAAACTCTTCTACCATGGTGCAGATAGGAGGAGAAATGGGGCAGGGGTAATTCTGAAGGAAGAGTATAATAAGAGTGTGTTGTAGGGGAAGAGAGTGTTGGACATAGCGATCAGTATGAAGCTGGAAATTGAAGGTGTGTTGATGAATGTTATCAGTGCATATGCCCTGCATGTTGGGAATGAGATGGAAGAGAAAGAAGAATTCTGGAGTGAGTTGGATAAAGTGGTGGACAGCCTAACCAAGGAGGAGATAGTGGTGATTGGAGCGGACTTCAATGGGCATGTTGGTGAAGGAAACAGAGGTGATGAGGAGGGGATGGGTAGGTATGGTGTCAATGAGAGGAATGTAGAAAGACAGATGGTGGTGGATTTTGCAAAAAGGATGGAAATGGCTGTGGTGAATACATATTTCAAGAAGAGGGAGGAAACAGTATGATGTATAAGAGTGGAGGAAAGTGCAAACAGGTTGCAGGCACGATCTGAAAGAGATTGAAGACTGCAAGGTGGTGACAGGGGAGAACGTAGCTAGGCAGTATCAGATGGTGGTCTGAGGATGACCTTGGAGACCAAGAAGAGGAAGAGAGTGAGTGGAGAGCCAAGGTTCAAAAGGTGGAAGTTGAAGAAGGAAGACTTGCGTGGAGTTAAGACTAGCACTAGATGATAGTGAAGAGCTGTCGGATGGCTAGCAAGCACTGCAGAAATAACGAGGGAGACAACTAAGAAGGTACTTGGTGTGTCATCTGGACAGAGGAAGAAAGACAATGAGACTTGGTGGTGGAATTACCCAATTTTCCCTCGGGGATAAATGAAGGATTCTGATTCTGATTCTAATGATGCTGATTCTGAATGAGGAAGTACAGCAAAGTATACAGAGAAAGTGATTGGCAAAGAAGTGGGATAGTCAGAGAGATGAAGAAAGTAGACAGGAGTACAAGGAGATGCAGTGTAAAGCAAAGAGAAAGGTGGCGAAGTCAAAGGAAAATGTGTATGGTGAGTTGTATGAGAGGTTAGACACTAAGGAGAAAAGGACTTGTACCAATTGGCTAGACAGGGACTGAGCTGGGAAGGATGTGCAGCAGGTTAGGGTGATCAAAGATAGAGATGTAAATGTGCTGACAAGTGAGGAGAGTGTGTCGAAAAGGTGGAAGGAGTACTTTGAGGGGCTGACGAATGAAAAAAAAATGAGAGAGACAGAGAGAGAGAGAGAGAGAGAGAGAGAGAGAGAGAGAGAGAGAGAGAGAGAGAGAGAGAGAGAGAGAGAGAGAGAGAGAGAGAGAGAAGGTTGGATGATGTCGAGATCAGGAAGTGATCAGGAAGTGCAATGGATTAACAAGGAGGAAGTGAGAGCAGATATGAAGAAGATGAAGAGTGGAAAGGCAATTGGTCCAGATGGCATACCTGTGGAAACATGGAGGCGTTTAGGAGAGATGGCCATAAAGTTTTTAACTAGATTGTTTAACACAATCTTGGAAAATGAGAAGATGCCTGGAGAGTGGAGAAGAAGTGCACTGGTACCGATTTTCAAGAACAAGGGTGATGTGCAGAGCTGTAGTAACTACAGGGGTATAAAGTTGATCAGCCACAGCATGAAGATATGGGAAAGAGTAGTGGAAGCTAGGTTAAGAGATGTTTCATGCCACGAAAGTGTACTATGCGATGTTTGCTTTGAGAATGTTGATGGAAAAGTATAGAGACGGTCAGAAGGAGTTACATTGTGACTGTGGATTTAGAAAAAGCATATGACAGGGTGCCAAGAGAGGAGGTGTGGTATTTTATAAGGAAGTCGGGAGTGGCAGAGAAGAATGTAGGAGTGGTGCAAGATAAGTATGAGGGCAGTGTGACAGTGGTGAGGTGTACGGTTGTAATTATGGATGGGTTCAAGTTGAAGGTGGGATTACATCAAGGATCAGCTCTGAGCCCTTTCTTGTTTTGCAATGGTGATGGACAGGTTGACGGACGAGATCAGGCAGGAGTCTGTGTGGACTATGATGTTCACGGATGACATAGTAATCGAGAGGTGTAGGTTGAGGAGAGCCTGAAGAGGTGGAGGTATGCACTGGACAGAAGTGGAATGGAAGTCGGTAGGGGCAAGATGGAATGTATATGTATTAAAGAGAAGGAGGACAGGGGAATAGTGAAGATGCAAGTAGACGTTTTAAGGTGGATGGGGTCAATTGTTCAGAGTAACGGGGAGTGCGGAGGAGAGGTGAAAAAGAGAGTGCAGGCAGGGTGGAGTGGGTGGAGAAGAGTGTCAGGAGTGATTTGCAACAGAAGGGTACCAGCAAGAGTTAAAGGGAAGGTTTACAAGATGGTTGTGAGACCAGCTATGTTATATGGTTTGGAGACAGTGGCACTGAGGAAAAGACAGGAGACTAAGCTGGAGGTGGCAGAGTTGAAGATGCTAAGATCTTCATGGGGAGTGACGAAGAAGGACGAGATTAGGAACACGTTTATTAGAGAGACAGTTCAGGTTGGATGGTTTGGAAACAAAGCAAGAGAGGCAAGATTGAGATGGTTTGTTCATGTGTGGAGGAGAGATGCTGAGTATACTGGGAGAAGGATGCTGAATATGGAACTGCCAGGGAAGAGGAAAAGAGGAAGGCCAAAGGGGAGGTTTGTGGATGTGGTGAGAGAGGACTTTCAGGTGATTGGTGTGACAGAGGAAGATGCAGAGGACAAGAAAAGATGGAAACAGATGACCCACTCTGGTGACCCTGAATGGGAGCAACAAAGTGGAAGAAGAAAAAAAGTGCCCAGGCAGGATCTGGTAGGGTTGCAGATTCATAAAGACAGGAACCAAAAATCTTGCAGTGTGGGCTGTAACTTTGTTTCCCCCATCATTTCCATTGGAAAAAAAGAAAAACAAAATGTAGGATTTGAGATCCTACCTGTAGTCCTTCAGCAGAGGGATGAATTTCATAGCTGCTGTTGGTAAACTGTGGTGTTCGACCGTAAATATGACAGTAAATATGACAGTAAATATGAGAGATGGATTCACTGTTGGGCGCTGGCATTGGAAACACATACCAGGTAAGCTGCCCAGACAAACCAATCACAGCTCTTGCATTGTCTGCGTAGCCCCCATAGCCACGACGCACAGCTACATTTTTGAGGATGTCACCATAGGCTATGATGGGGCCCCTTATGTAGCTACAGAGATCCCATCATTGCCTACACGGAGTCCTACGGTCACAGTGACAAGGAACCATATATTATGGCTTGATTTATGTTTCTGCTTCAATGTGACCGTGAGGCTCCCTTGGAGCTACGGCAGGGTCTCTGTAGCTACATAAGGGGCTCCATCGTAGCCTACGGTCACCTCCTCAAAGATATCTGATTTGTCTGTGTGCCTTTGCGAAGCATGCACGATACTGCCGTCTAATTTGTGGCAATGCTTTAGCAGTCCAAGAGTTGCATCTGCATAGTAATACAAATCAAATACTACATTGTAGACACCTGAGGTGGGTACCAAAAGTTACCTCGACGTGGAACCATAAATCTCAAGTTGCTGCCTCTGGTAGAGATATAGGTTGTGTGAGCTCTACTCAATAGCCGCCACATCTGCTGGTCGACTGAGGATAGTATAATGGAATTTCACTACACAAAACATGTTCAATGGAACAGTACACACTAAACAGTGTGTAGTACTGTAGGAACGCGCTATATACATAAGTATGTATTAAGGAGCAGAGTATTCGGACACAGCCAATGTCTGACCCAGTTCTCATGCTGTGGTTTTTGTTTTATTTTGTTTGTTTTTGTTTTTTGCTGTTTTTCTCTTTTACAGAGGGAAATAGTACATTACAAACACTGCACCAACATCAGCCCTGCTGTTCCAGCTGCTTTTCACTTCAAACCTTTATCTTGTATCTACACAAAGAGGTGCAGGTGTGGGTTTGAAGCAGGAAGGCAGCAAACATCTATACAACTATTAACCCAGCTGTATGCATCGTTCTTTCTCTGTTTTCTACCTGTCTCTGTGTGCGTGATGTGTCTGGTCTGTCTGTTGTGTGCATGACAGCTCTATTCTTTTATCCACGCGCTTGGTGATGCTGAATGAGACGATGGTGTTGCCTGAAGTTTGGTGAGGATGATTCACGTGTTCCTACATACAATGTTGTCCCTAAGTCCACTTTTCTTTTCTCTCTTTTTTTTTACCTTGTTTCGTTGACACTAAGTGTAGTTGTTCAGTCATTTCAATCGAAATCTGTCACTTCAGTGTCTCCGTCCACACAGCATCTTTTGTTCTAGAACAGAGGTCCCTCCTTTGATACTCCTCCAAATGTTTCTCCCATTTTTTCCCCCCTGGTCTTTTTTTTTTCCTGTGAAGTTTCTCCTCATTTGAATTGAGGGTCGAAGGATAAAGGCCACCTTCCACTGTCGTCTACTGTGTCTAGCGGTTTTTCTCTGTGTGGATATAAAACCCTCTGCAACTGGAACTGTTAATTAAGACTGTACAAATACATTTGACGTGACTACAACTCAGGCTGGTGTGTTTATGTGTGAATCAACCTCGGTGGTACCTTGATAGGCCACAGCCTCTGCTTGGGTCATGGGCGGTGGACTTCTGGAGAGCTATATTAAGTTTTCAGTGACATAAATTATGATAAAGTATCAGTCAATAATTCAACATGTGTGTTAGATGGACTATATTTACACAACCTCCTGGCGTTGCCTGAACAGTACTCTATATGGAGTAGATAAATAATGTAGCTGTTTAATGCTGTGCTTTAATACTGTTAAATATTCAGCTATTTGGATAATCAAATTTGCAGCTAAATTACAGCTTCCCTGTTGATAGGACTGGGGGAGAGGTGTCCACTGGTTGAGATTCTAGCCAGAAAGGGTACTAACACAATCACACACACACACACACACACACACACACACACACACACACACACACACACACACACACACACACACACACACACATACATGCACATGCGTACGCACACACACAAATCCTCTCTCATAAACACTTGTGTATGTCTACACAGATGTTATGACAGACAGACAACACCAGGAAGACACATTCTGCCATTATCTGTCTCACCTGATAATATGCATCAATGAGCCCTTCTAAAAAAAAATAATGCAATGCTTAGCCAAAGCATGCAGGTTTGACTGCAGACTTCCCTTTTACAAGTGTTCCATTTGATTAATTGATAAATAACATTTGTATGTATGTGCATATGCAGTAATCGCTGTCTGACACATTTCATTCTATGTAAAGGAGGAGAGTTTATATCACCAGACAGAATTCATTGTCAGGCATTTATCCTTTCACAGACTACTGTATATATTAGCATTAAACACTTAGAATCACCAGCAAACATTTTGGCACCCCAACTCTGATGTGAGAATTGGTAAGCAAAATGAGAAATGAAGCAATTAGAGAGGTTCACATACATTATTTAGCTCTCATTAGCTTCCTGTGACATTGCAGGCTCCGGACCAATGAAAAGTGTTGGCCAGGCTCAGGCAATTAGTAAAATTAGTAGCACAGGATTTGGCGTTGGTTCAGGCCACATGGCCCAGAAGATACCAGACCGGTGTCACTCGTGTAATTTATAACTTTGCACGTGAAATAATAGGTTTGAAAAATCACTAGGGCTACCAATGTGTCACCATGTATTATCCAGAAGACAAGGGTTGTCCCTTGGATGGAGGGAAAAGCAGAAACCTCCTCAAATTATTCCAGGGTGGCGGGTAGAGCAGGCGGCCATTTTGTGTTTGTTGGGAGAAAAACGAGTGGGGGTGGGGGTGGGGGGTACAGAGGTCCAAGCGGATGGTAATTAGCAGTCTGGGTTGTGTTTGTTTTCATTTTGTGCGTGTTTCGACTGATAAAGTTTGACTTGCCAAAAATCCCAGTCCCGCGTTGGATGCTGCTCAAGCTGTTCCCCTGCATCCTTCAGGAATGATGCGAAATCTTGCACACTGCCACTGGTCACAGCACAAACAGACGGTGGTAATCAGTGATTAGTGGACATGTTACAGTATATAGAGATAAGCCTACACCCAAAGTCCTCAGTCTGAATCAATAAGAGTGCCATTGGCACAAAATGTATATGCTCAGGAATATTACACAGCAAAGTAGCATCTAGTATGAGGTTTACTCTTTTTTTATCATTTCTCCAAGAGATAGTCAAGGATGTTTGTATGTTCTTCCAGTTTGCCTTTATAAACACTGTCAAAGAAACACAAGGCCATTTTGCCAAAACAGGCCATTTGATTTCGAATGCTTGCTCACTTTAATCTTTGTGCCTGTATTCCACTTCAGATGATTAGGTCCACGTTCCATACTAGTGCACGGCTAAACAGCATTTTGCAGCCCCTTTATTTTTCCAGTGGAAAAAAAAAAACAAGCACGAGAACAAGCAAACCAAATAAACAGGTGTTGTGTGCTTTAGAAAAGGCTAATGCTAACGTGTTGTGGAATAGAGAGGCATAATTATACTGTGCTGGATTATGGAAAACATTGTGCATGTTAATTACACCAGGTATGCTCATTGATTTTCTGTTATAATACTTAAATGTGTCATTAATAATTCATTTTCCTGCTAGCTCCCTCCATTTGTTATGCACCTGTGTTGGTGATGGCAATGATGCTGATGTGGTGACACCTACTTATTTGTCTTTCATCAGCCACGGACAATGTCCACTATGCCAGGAACAACTTTGACTGTCCTTTAGCCGTTTTATTGATGTCTCTTGTTTTTTTTTGTTTTTTTGGGGTTTTTTTGGGGGTTTTTTGTAAATGTTCTCAAAAGACAGCATTCCTTTTTCTTGTTCTTTTTTTCACAGCTCAACGTTTTGTAGAGTTGTTGTGTCAATGGGCAAGGACCATGTATCCCCACTAGCTTTGAGGAGTTAATTATACAACTAGTCTTTCAATTACTACTTATTATGACAGTTAATAAACCCAACTAATTTCATGGCTACCTTTTGCCAGTCCATACAACTTTTTCTCAATAGAAAGAGGCCAAAAGGCAAAAGAGAGCAGATTTTTGCCTGATCTGTCGACTTGCAGACCTGGACCATCCCAGCCAGCTCACTCTGGAGCATGTCTATGTTCCCTCAACCCTATTTCATTGAACTTACCTAAATGTAACCTATAACCTACCTTAACCTGACTCAACCTCAACCTCTGCCTAACCCTAATCTTAACCGATAGCTAAGCTGTTCGATAGTTAACTCACAGGGCTGACCCCGCTCAAACTCACTTCATCCTGTAAAAGCCTTTGGGTTTGATTAAGACTTATTCCCTTGTTCTCCACCCCGTAGTCAAATTAAAAAAAGCGACCCCCCCCCCGGAAGACGCGAACCTGTCAGACAAAAGTGGAGAGAAGAGCAAAACAAGCAAACAAACCCACAAACAACAGCAGCGGCGGCCACGGGCGCAATCAAGCTTGTCCTTGAATCTCCACACCTGCGCGCGGCGAGCGTGGCGGGGCCGTGCGTGTGTGGATTGGAGGGAACGCAGCGTGTTTGTCCAGCGCTGCACCGCCGCCGCCGCGTGTTTATTCCTCTGCTTTCCCACCATTGTTTGTCTTTTCTTTGTGGCGCTGAAATGCTCAAATTGCATTTCTCAGATGTCGGTTCCCTGGAGGTCTGCGCTTGGCGGCAGGTGTCTGCGGGGGGGAAAAAAAAGAAAGAAAGAGGAGAGGAACGGGGAGAGATAGCAAAAGAAAAAAAAGAAAAGAAAAACAGCGAGAGAGACATCTCCCACTCACTCTCCATAGCAGAGTCGAATTCATGCCGAAATGGTTCATCTGCCATAGATGCTCTTTAGCAATGTAAATACATGCTGATGAGCTTGGATGGCACCCGTGTCTTATACGGTGGAAACTTTCTCGGAGTTAATTGTTTGCCAAAAGATGCCAAACTCTTCTGAAATGCTGCAGAGAAAGATTCAAGTTGTCTGAAAGTCTGAAACATATGTTGTGGTTCTGCCCCCCCCCCCCCCCGAGTGCCATACATGGAGAAGCAGGAAGCAACCATAATCAGCAAAGTACACAAGAAGGCCTTGGCTTTACTTTTTCCCTTTTCGGTTATTTTCAATTCAATTAACTAACCTTGACTTGCGCTTTATTGTTGGTAAGTGGGGTAGGTGCAGTTTGACAGAACCCCCTCTTTTCTTTGACGGCGGCCTCCTCTCCGGGCGCCAAGCGGCGGATGCTAATAGATATTGAACTGTAAATTTGAATTGAAAGCCCGGGTCACTGTGCCTCATTGACTTTAGACCACAAAAACCAAATGATGTCTTAGTCGAGAGAAATATATCAAAGGATATCAACAATTACGAGTCATAAACACGCCTCGGGACGTGCCTGGCGGGCGTATAGCGGCGGGAATTAGCATGTTGAGCTGATAAATATGCATGTAAAGACGCCCCCGGGGGAATAACACGCGTGTGATTGATAGCTTTGCAACTGAAGGATGTGTAAATTCCTTTCATTCTGGCGGGTTGTGTGGCTGCACTGCAGAAATACATAGCACTTGTTAAAAGTTTTACCAACTTTATAATCCTTAATGCCACATCTGTTTGCTGTCTTTACAGTGCCTGTAAAACGTCATTAAATTATTACCACCAGCTGGCCTCATTGCACAATAACCTCACTTATATGTTATTCTCTGGGAATGCTTTTGATTTATAGACCCTCTTAGAATAAATGATATTTTATACATATGTATATATAAATAAACAAGGGGAAATGTGCTCTCGTCAATAATTCATGAGTTGTACTTTGAATAAGTTACTCTGAAGTTTATTTTCCTAGCAAGAAAAATTGTTATTTTATGGCAGATATTGAAAGATTTTAGTCTGGTTGCTTTTGTGAATTTCATCATATTAAAGAAGTTTGTCTATTTAGGATAATGATTCCGAAATAATTTACCTAAACGATTTCATTTTATCAAGCAGTTTTTTTCTCAATTTATTCTCTAAGTTTTTTTATTTTTTTATTGAAGTTTCTTCTCAAAATTCTCACTTTTCTTAAAATTGTGACGACACTTTTGCTGGGATGTACGTATGAAGGAAATGTGCTCTGAGTCGCTGGGTCTGAAATAGCCAGAACGAATCCTCAAAAATTGTTCAAATCCCTGAAGAGTTTTTGGATGGCTTTTAATCAAAATTGAACAATTCAAACTCAAAAACACCTCTACTAAAAACAAAGTCAACAAAACTACATGAAGCACAACTTCCCATTTTCTAAATCCAAGTTAAAAGCAAGCGGAAGTATCACGAACACATATTTTTAATGGTTCTGACGTCTCTGGCTTTTCAGTATTGATTCAGTTGATGCTGCTCACCATTCAACTCTGAAGAATTCCAGCACCCCCTAACGTCAATATCACGCTACTGACAAGGAACAAGTGCACGAGTGGACGGACCCACTCGCAGCCGAATCGTTCACTTGGTGAATTTTCACTAAAATACTTTGAAATAATCCCACCTGCATCTTGGCAGTGGAGAACATAAACAGCCTGCACCCTGCAGTAGCAATAAAGGCTGTTTGTTTGAGCTGCTATAAGGGGTATGGGAGATATATAATAGTGTATTTATTCCTCCAGGTAGCGAGCGGGAGCAGGTCCTTTGTGTGCGGCCCTCCTGGGTATGACAGCTTTGGAAGAGCTAAACTGTGAGGTGGGGGTGGCGTGGAGGGGAGGGGGAGAAACACGTCAAGATATTAAAGATTAATATGGTCTGTGTGTGTGTGTGTGTGTGTGTGTGTGTGTGTGTGTGTGTGTGTGTGTGTGTGTGTGTGTGTGTGTGTGTGTGGTGTGTGTGTGTAAACCAGGAACTCTCAAGAGTGATTCTTTTCATTTTGTTCAAGGCTTTTTTTTCTTTCATTTCTCGCTGAACTTAAGTTACAGTATGTGACTGATATCTTTTATTCACGATAAAATTCAGGGGAGTTGAAGATCCCACCATTATTCTGTATGCAGTGTCAAGTTACCGGCTGTTTAACTTTGCATTCTAACTATTTCTAAGATCTTAGGTCCAATCTACACAATCACACTACAATCTACACCTCTCACTTATCAAAGACACAGTGCTCTGTAGGAAGAAACTGTGATATCCAAAATGTAGTATGTGTACTCAACACCACTACTGCTGCTACTACTACTGCTAGCATTACCACCACTACTGCTAGTATTACTACAATGCTGCTACTACTACTACTGCTAGCATTACTACCACTACTAACACTACTACACCACTACTGCTGCTACTACTACTGCTACTACTACTACTACTGCCAGTATTACTACTACTACTACTGCTAGCATTACTACCACTACTACTACATCACTACTGCTGCTACTACCACTACTCCTAGTAGTATTACTACTGCTGCTGCTACTACCACTACTGCTAGTATTATTACTACTACTGTTACTACTGCTACTACTACTACTACTACTATTACTGATATTACTACGAGTATTGTACTACTTGTAGTATTACTACTACTGTTACTACTACTACCACTACTACTACTACTACCACCACTACTGCTGCTGCTACTACTACTACTACTACTACTACTACTAATACCACTACTACTGCTAGTTTTTATTACTACTGCTACTACCACTACTACTACTATTACCACCACCACTACTGCTGCTACTGCCACTACTACCACTACCACCACCACTACAGCTCCTACTGCTACTACTACTACTACTACTGCTATTACTACTAGTATTAATACTACTTCTAGTATTACTATTACTGTTACTACTACTACTACTGTTACCACCACTACTGCTATTACTACCACTACTACTGCTGATACTACTACTACTGCTATTGCTACTACCAGCACCACCATTATAGCTGCTACTACCACCACTGCTAGTATTATTACTACTGCTACTACTACTACCACCACCACCACCACTACTGCTGCTACTACCACTACTACTACTACCACCACTACTTCTGCTACTACCACTACTACTGCTAGTATTCCTACTACTGCTAATTGCTTATGTTTTATTGCTTTTTGTTTTTTTTTTTTTGTTACTACGACTACCATGGGCATTACTACAGCAACATGGCAGCTGCCCACTGCTCCTAGCTACACAGGTAGGGTGGGTTAAATGCAGAACATAATTTCCCGGGATCAATAAAATATCTCAAAATAAAATAAAAAAGCAACAATAACTACTACTATTATTACTATTACTACTACTACCACTACTACTATTACTATAACCGTTACTGCAGCAACAACACTTACTACTACTACTACTACTGAGTTTTGTGCTGATGATGATTTTATACTTATCTGTTGTCTTAACTTTTTTATTGTCTAGCCTGGTTGTTTTGATTTTATGCTGTCTAATACAGTGCTGCTTGTTTGTTTTTGTTTGTTTGTTTGTTTGTCTTACTGTGTAAGGTGTCCTTGGGTGCTCTGAAAAGCGCCCACAATGTAAAATGTATTATTATTATTATTATTATTATTATTATTTCTTTCACGTTTCCTGTTTACATCCTGTAGAGTCGGGTCCAAACTATGGACCTGAGGCAGGTGTCACTTGATTGACAGTACTCGTCGTAATATGTGGACTGCACAGATGTTGATGTTTCCTTGGATACGGTTGGTGAACTTTTCCATTCCCTTCTTCATGAGTCCTAGAGCTCCGATGACCACTGGTGTTGTTTTGGTCTTCATTCCCCACACCCTGTTGATTTCAATCTCCAGGTCTTTGTACTTGGTCAGCTTCTCTGTGACTTTCACTGAGGTGGGTTTTTTTTCCGGATGTTATTGCCATGTCGATGAGCATGCACCTCCTTTGCTTCATGTCATTTATAACAATGTCGGGCTTGTTGGCTTTTATCTCTCTGTCAGTGTGGATGGGCATGTCCCAGAGGATGGTGACATCATTGTTTTCAGTGACCGTTTTTGGCTGATGTTCGTACCACCTCTCAGTCGTCTTGATCTTGTAACTCCTGCAGATCTTCCAGTGCAGGTATGCTGCTGCCTTGTTGTGCCTGTACATGTACTCAGTCTTTGACATTTCCGGGCAGCCTGAGACAATGTGGTCGATGGTTTCTTCATACATTCCACAGATTCTGCATTTTGGGTCTCCACGTTTGATGATGCAATAGTGACAGGATCTGGTTGCCAAGCTCTGGTCTTGTGCAGCGATTATCAGGCCCTCCGTCTCTGTTTTCAGCCCGGTGCTCCTCAGCCACTGGTGTGTATTTTGTTGGTCCACGTCTGCGTCTTTCATTCTTTTTTGGGTACTTCCCGTGCATTGCTTTGTCCTCCCAGTTTTTTTTGCAGTTGCAGCTGGCCATGGTGTTTTGCCTTCTGCTTCACTCATTTGGCATAGATGTAGTTGCCTCGTTTTCTGTTGATGAGGTTTCTGGGACATCAAGCTCTTTCTTTAATTGTGCCGCTTCTTTATTGATGGAGTAGATCTGATGTTTTACTATTCGGATGAGTGGGTCATCTGTTTTTTTCAGGTATGCATCCAGCCCGATAGTGGTAGTCTTGAAGGTCAGTTCGAATTGGACTAGGCCTCATCCTCCTGAAGCTCTTGGTAGGTACAGCCTGTCGACGTCTGCTTTTGGGTGGTGCATCTTCTCCATGGTCAGCATCTTTCTTGTCTTGGTATCTAGTCTCTTGATGTCGTTCAGTTTCCAATTGATGATGTTGAAGCTGTATGTCACTACAGGTATTGCTAGGGTGTTGATAGCTTAAATTCTGTTAGCCACATTGAGTTCACTCTTCAGTACCATACGCACTCTCCTGTGGTTCTCTTTCCGGATCTTCTCCTTCATGATTTAGTGTCGTATGCCGTCTCCTTCGTTCACTCCTAGGTACTTGTATGTGCTATCTTGGTCTAGCTCTTTGATTACGGTGTCAGTGTCAAGGTCTAAGTCTTTAGTCTGGTAAGTCTTCCTTTCTTGAAAGTGGCTTTGGCACACTTGTCGATTCCGAATTGCATCTTGATGTCATCACTGAAGGTCTTGACAATAGTGAGTAGACCCTTCTGCTGATTGTCATCCTTGGTAAACGTCTTGAGTTCATCAGTGTAGAATAGGTGGGTCAGTTTGCCATTCTGTGATTTGTACCCATAGCTGCTGTTGTTCAGTAGAGTTGCGCTACTGCAAGGCAAAAGAGCAGTGGTGACAGTGAGTCCCATGGAAGATTTCGCTTCTGATGTTGATCAGTCTCGATGTTAATGACCCCTCTGCATGATGGAGATTCAGGGTGGTCTTCCAGGTCTTCATGCTCTCCGTGATGAATATGACAGTTGTTGGCCAGACTTTGTAGATCTTGATATCTCTATCCAAGAGTGTGGCATGCTGTCAAATGCCTACCTGTAGTCAATCCATGCTGTTGACAAGTTCTTTTTCTTCGATTTGACCTCTTGCAATATGGCTTTATTGATGAGCAGCTGGTCCTTGCATCCATAGCTACCTTTCTTACATCCCTTCTGTTCTGCTGGTAACAAGTTGTTTTTGTCGAGGAAGCTACAGGTCCTCTCTGTGATGATGGAGGTGATGATCTTGTACATTGTTGGTAGGCAGGTGATGGGTCTGTAATTCTTTGGGTTCTGTGTCTCCTCTGTCTTCAGGAGCAGGTACGTGGTTCCCCATGTGATCTATTTGGGATATTTCTTTGGATCCTTGATGATATCATTGTAGGCCCATGTGAGGTCTTCGTGGATGCTGGGCAGGTTCTTGATCCAGAAGTTGGCAATTCTGTCTATCCCTGGTGCCTTCCAGTTGTTGGTCTTGCTGAAGGCAGCAGTGCTCTCAGTGGTGTTGATGTCTGACCATTCCTGGTTCTGTAAGTGTTTATATTGATCCTGTTGCTGCTGGATCCATGTAGCTCCTTCATTGTGTCTTTTGTTGTTCTTCCAGATCTTACTCCAGAACTCCTCGACTTCTTCGATTGTAGGTGGTTCGTTGACGTCTATCTTTTTCTTGCCCAGCTCACGATATACTTTTTTTGGCATCTTCTTTGAAGATCTTGTTTTGCCAAAAGAACTTGCTCCTCTTGTCGAATCTCCTGAGTCTCCGTGCCTTTGCTTGAATCTGTTGTTTCAGCATCTCTTTGACTATTGGTACATCATTATTCTGTTTGATGTTGAGCTTTCGTTCCAGTTGTTTCCTTTTTCTCTCTTTGATGTTGGAGTTTTTCTCGATTTCACTCAGGAGTGATAGTTGTCTCTGCAGTTTCCTAATTTCCTCAATTTTCTCCTTCCAAACTGGTTGTTTTCTCTTCTGTTTCTGTTGTTGTCTTGGTCTTTTTCCTACTGTGTCTGCTATGGGCGAAACGGCTGCATATATGAGCTGGTTGATTTCTGTTAGGTTAAACGGTCTTGTCATCTCGCCCTTGATGTTTTGGATGGCTTCGTTGGCGAGTCTGATGGCTTCTTTGGAGCGGTGGTCTTTCTTGATCTTTGGGATTATTAGTTCTTCTTCGATAGGAATTTCTTTCAGAGTTTCCCATCTCTGTCTGATGCTTACTGTCATCTCTGCTTCTTTCTCATTGTATTCTTCCTTGACTGCCTCTACTTGGTGTTGTACTTCTGGAGGGGGGGGGGTCTGTGATGGTGGTTTCTGCTTGTTCTTCTTCCTCTTCACCAGTTGCTGCTTTCTCGTCTGGTTTGTTGATGTTTAGCTCCTCGATGTTCGTGTTGGGGATGCTGTCTCTGATCTTTTTTCGTATGTTTTCGAGTTCCAGGTCTGTTATTCTTTGGTTCTTAATGATGTTGCGCCTGACATTGGAGAGTTTGTTGGCATCCAGATTCAATCTGTCCGTGGGGTGTTTTTCCTCGCCAGATGTTGTAGGCAGCTTTGGATGTTGATGTTATTGTTGGGTTTAGTGAAGCAGTGTAGAATGCTTCCATGACATATATACTCTATACTCTTCCCTAGACCATTTCTGTCTTGTTCTTTTTGCTGGGTGTTTAGTTGTTGTACATAGAAGGCCACTGTGAGGGGTGTCCTCGGTGTGGTGTTCCTCTAGTATTTGGTGGGTAGAGTTTGTTCCAGTAGCAGACTTTTCGATCCCAGCCTGGTTCCTCGCTGGGGTTCGCGGTCCTTGTTAACCCGCGCGACAACCGATGTGTAATTGCATCATTGTGTGTTAGTCGTAATTGCATCATTGTGTTTAATGGTCAGAGCCCCGTTGGCCTCTTGTATTACTGGTTTGCCGTACTTGCATTGCCCGGTCCGTGCCACATGGAGGAGGGGTTGAACTTCTACATATTATTATTGATATTATTATTATTATTATTATAATTATTATTTCTACTACAACTACTACTGCTACTACTATTACTACTACTAGTAGTAATAATAATAATAATTATAATAATAATTTTGAATGTGTAGAATATTTCTGAGAGTAAGGATAACTAATTGCTTCACAATCCAGACCAAAAAAAAAAAACAAACTAAGAAAATAAGAAGAGAATAAGAAGATATTGCTGTTAAAATGGCCATGGCTTTGGAAATGGTCTACACCGGATTCGGACCCTGAGGGTGTGCACATCTCTGTATGTTCCGGTAGTGGAAATAAGTCTATAAACTTACACCCTGTTATGATGTTAACCTTAATATACGGTCAATTTTACAAAAATGTTATGAGGCATAGGTTACACCCACTCCCCGGAATCGAGTCCATCTATTTTATGATCTGGGGAGCTGGACTGACTGGTTAAAATAAAAAGGTCTGTATCCAAACTGGAAAATAGACAACAGAGACTGGCAATTGTGGGATGACCAGTTAGCAACACCTGTGGCTTCTCCATTGATGATAAATAGGGGAGTCTGAGTTGAAAAGTTTGACTGTGAGAGAGATGCTCTCGTCTTTTGGACACATTTTCGTTCAGAACAAAAACTAGTTTAATGAAATGTTAGGTTTAGTGTTCAAGCTCTACCAAATATTCAGTGTATCCACATGTTCAGTCTAATTTTCTATTGATAAAGCATCACTTTTGTTTGGTTTCAACAAACTAATAACAACTTAAAATCACAATTATCTTGTTTCTCACTGTGGAAAATAATTTTGTGTATTTACAGATACTGATTCTTTAAAGTACCCCACCACTCAAAGATGTGTTTTTCTTATGTTCGTGTCCCCTAAAATGTCTGATCTTAACTACAAGGAACTATACTGACTTGTATCTGTGCTAAGTTTGACACTAGCACTAGAACGACACAGACGACACGACACTATGGCCGTTTTGGGTTTTCAAAGTTTTATAACTTTGTGGGGGGGGGGGGATACAGACCTGCCGATCCCTGAATTCTCCGAAATTGCATGTATTTACATTGAAATGAATTTTAGATCAATCGCACAAAAAAGTTACAATAAGATCTACCTAAAACGACCATGGACGATCAATATGACCGTCTCGTAATTTCCACGTGATCGTGCGCGTCATGTCATTTTATGACGCGTTTTTGGTCGCATCTTTTCCTTCCCAAAGTTCATTGCTCTGCCCTAGAAAAAAAATCTTTCTTCAGTGCAGAGAAATAGTCTAAATTTGATTTCTGATTATTGCCAACATGACTGGTTACATTCGTCATTTCAGACGCACCATGACTACCACCGACGCGCTGCAGTATTTACAGGTGTTGGACAGCGGCCATCTTAAATAGTTTGCAAAATAATATTAAAAGTTGTTAAAATTTTTCAGTTTCATAACAGACATACTAACACATGTAATGCATAAATAGCTCAACTGGGTATTTAGCTTGACAGAATATAGAGTTTAAAAACAGCGGCGGGCAAGATGACCGCCCACGGTCGTTTTATTAGTTTTTAAGTTCCGGTCCTTGTTTGGGACTATTTTGGTATTTATTTGCAGTTCTTTTTTATATTCCTTGTTATGTTTGTTAGATAAGCAACCGTTTTGTTTTTCAGGTAATATTTTCACTTTTTCAATTTTGCTATTCAAGTTCGACCATGTCTCTCTGAAGTTTAAATTGTTTAAAATAATATTATAGTTGTTAAAATGGAATTTTGGTGTCAGTTAGTTTCATAACAGATATACTAACATATGTAATGCATTAACATCTCAATTGGGTATTTATCTTGACAGACTATAGTTTAAAAACAGGCGGTAATTTTGACCGCCCATGGTCGTTTTAGGTAGGAGTGAACTCCGGGTCGTTCACATTCATCTACTGAAGGAGGCGCTGTCTGTGCACTTGGTTAAAATCTGAGGGTCAAACGTACCCCGGGTAAACTAGATTTGGTACGTCACAAATCTGAAAGTAGGGCGAGAAAAGACACCTGAAACCTCCTGCGATGATCACGCTTGTCAGTACAGAGAGTGAGTCACATAGTAGAGTGTGCAGTTTAGGATGTAAACCGGACCCTGGCGCTTCCTCCCAATATCGACCAAAAATCCCTCTATACTGCTGAAATCGGTGGAATTTATTTACAGGCACTGGGGTCACGTGCCTACAAACCTGGAGGGAGTGCGTATCTGTAATGCTTATTTCAGTGAGGAGTGTTTCCATATCCTACTGCAAGTCACTGGGTTTTCACAAGAAATAAGTTTGAAGTCTGATGCTGTGCCGACTATTTATCCTGGGACTGCGACAGCGAGGAGTCTGTATGTATTTATTTTACTCAACCAACAGTCAAATGAAAGCTTTATGCGTGTAACAGTAGTAACCTCCAAGAATGAAATAGTGAGACCAAGGTAATAGGTAAACTAGGAATATGTTTACTTTGGTAACCGGCAAACACATGCGGGGCATGATCTTACTCTTCGCTGGCCTAGAGTTTTCCGACTTCCTTACTAAGTAACCCTGTGCTCTACCTAGTGGTTGATCTAGAATATAACATACCTTCTCTCTCTCCTTCTGGATGATTCGAACTAAACAGTCACCATTTACCATGCAATTCACTAACAATGATGCCACCTTAAAACAGGTATTAACTCCACATGTAGTTAACAGGTAAGTATCTCCAAAGATAGCTTAGGTAAATATCACCAGGTACGCATCATTTATTGTCTGTTCTACAGTGCAAAGGCTTTCAGGTGGCTTGGCGGCTTTGTGAATCTTTTTGTATGTCGGACATTTTGAGTGGCATCACTGCCCCTTTTCACTAGTGCAGTATCTGGTGGCTGCCTCTTGGCACTGACCTGAGTTTCTGACTCAGAGCTTGGATTTCCTTCAGTGGGTTGTGGTTGCCCAGGGAGATCCACCGGTTGTGGTGATGCCGCGACGGCAGTACTGGGAGCGTGGGTGCTGGGCTCCTCGAATACATCCAGCCCTTCTGCTGTCTCTTCACGCCTGGACAGGATCTGGTCCACATGTCGGCGGACCACTCTACCATTTCCTCACATGATCTTATATGAGACAGGACCTGTTTCTGACACAATGAATCCTGGGACCCACCTCGGTCCGTGGCTGAAATTCCTTGTCATGACAGCGTCTCCTGCCCCAAACCCTCTGTCCTTTGTATTTTTGTCATGCTGGTCTTTCTGTTTTCTTTGTCTAGTTTCTATTTTTCTGTTTAGGTCTGGGTGTAGTAAGTCCAGAGTGGAGCGCAGCTTCCTCCCCAACAGCATCTCAGCTGGGGTGAGACCTGTGGTGGACTGAGGTGTTATCCTGTAGCTGAACAATATGCGTGACACCTTAGCTGACAAGCTGCCCTCAGCGCTTTTTTATCATCTCTTTAAATGCTTGAACAGCCCGCTCGGCCAGTCTATTACACGACGGGTGGTAGGGAGCAGCCGTCACATGCACTATTCCAATTTTTCTCAAGAATTCTTCAGTTCTAGTACTAACAAAACATGTGGCATTGTCACTCACCACCATTTAAGGGATGCCCTGGTTGCTGAAACTCGGGCACAGGCAGTCTATGGTAGTGGTGGATGTGGGGCTGTTCACAGGATACACATCCATCCATTTGGAGTGTGCATCGATGATTACAAGGAACATTTTCCCCATAAATGGTCCTGCATAATCCATATGCAGTCCCTTCCATGGCTTGTCAGGCCACTCCCAAGGGTGGAGAGGAGCAGCTGTTGGTGCCTTTCTGTGTGCCAGACATGTGCTGCATGTTTTGACTAGGTTTTCTATGTCTGCATCTAGCTTTGGCCACCATATATAACTCCGTGCCAGGGCTTTCATCTGGGAGACCCCAGGATGGCTTTGATGAAGCTGCTCTAAGACCATTTGTCTGGCTGGCTGTGGAATAATCACTCATGCTCCCCACAACACACACTCATCCTGAACGCTGAGTTCAGCCCTTCTCACCGTGTATGGTGCAAAGTTCCCCTCTGTTTGATGTGGCCACCCCCTTACCACATATTCACATACTCTGGCTAGTACTGGATCTTTATTTTTTTCAGTGTCTTTACCTGTTTGGCTGTCACTGGTGTTGTGTCCATTCCCTCAAACATCAGCACTCTGTCCTCCGGCGCTTTGGCGATGGGCGTGTGCTGGAGGGGCAGTCGGTTTAAAGCGTCTGCATTGCCGTGGTCTTTCCCCGCCTTGTAGGCAATGGCATATTCATATGCCCTCAAGGTCACTGCCCACCTCTGTACTCATGGTGACACCATGTGTGGAACAGCCTTTCCTTTACTGAACAGGGAGAGCAGTGGTTTATGGTCTGTGCAAATGGTGAACTTACAACCATAGATGTATTTGTGGAACTTCTGCACCCCAAACATTACTGCTAAACCCTCTTTGTCCAATTGGGAGTAATTCCTTTCCGCCGGTGTCAGAGTTGTGGACATAAACCCTATCGGTCTCTCAGTTCGATCTCTCATTTTGTGAGACAGCACTGCCCCGACCCCATAGGGTGATACATCACATGAGATGAGCTCTTTCTCTCTGTTGTAGAGCACTAGCAACCTGGATGACTGCATGAGTTTCTTTGACCGTTCGAATGCGTCCTCCTGGTCTTTTCCCCACTCCCAGCGTGCGTCTTTTCTCAGGAGTGAGTGGAGTGGTGCTAACGCTTTTGACAAGTTGGGCAGAAACCTGTTGTAGTGGTTCAGCAGTCCCAGGTATGCCCTCAACTCTGTCACATTAGTTGGTGCCGGTGCTTTCTGGATTGCTTCTACTTTGTTTTTTAGTGGGTGGAGTCCTGTTGCATCCATTCTGTGACCCAGGAATTACGCCTCTGTTCCCATGAAGGAGCATTTGGTCCTCTTTAGACGCAGGCCTGCAGCATCCAGTCTGTGCAGCACTTCTGCCAATGTCTCCAGGTGTTGTTGGTCATTGCAGCCTGTCAGGAGGATATCATCTAAATACACCGCCATGTTTGAAACCCCCTGAAGCACTGATCCGATAGTTCGTTGGAAGATAGCTGGGCTGGACGACACTCCGAAAGGTAAGCGTGTGTATGTAAACAACCCCTTGTGTGTGTTTATGGTCACCAGCTTCTTTGCTTCCTCATCTAATGGAATGTGTACATATGCATGGCTCATGTGTAGCTTTGTTTTGTTTTTTTTCCTCCTGCCAGATTTGCAAAGAGATCCTCCGTCTTTGGGATTGGGTATTGCTCTAGCTTGGATACTCCATTCACCGTCAGTTTATAATTGCCACATATTCGAACTGAGTTGTCGGGTTTCTGTACTGGCTCTATCGGCACTGTGAATTCTGCATATTTGACTGGCTCAATTATTTTCTCTTTTAACAGCCAGTCTAACTCTGCTTCAACTCTCGGTTTCATGGCATATGGCACAGGTGTTGGTTTGAAAAATCCTGGTGTCGCCTCTTTGTCTACATGGATCTTAGCTGGGGGGGCCCTTAAATGTACCGAGTTCCTCCTTGAACACATCCTCAAGTCTCGCCAGCACCTCCTGTAATGTCAACTGGTTTTCTTCCCCGACCTGATTTACTGCCACCCTCCAGTCTATGTTCAGGTCTTTTATCTAGCACCTGCCTAACAGGTTTGGTCTTGTGCCTGAGACTACAACGACTGGAAGCTGTTGCGTGACACCCCTGTGTTGTACAATGACTTTGGCAACCCCCAACACCTCTACTCTGGCTCCTGTGTAAATTTTGAGCTTCAAGGAACATTTCTCTAATTCTGGGACTTTTGTATTGTTGTCCCATATCTTTGAGTATTCTGACCTTGTCATTAAAGTTACACTGCACCCCGTGCGAACCTCAAAATGTATCTTTGATTTATTCAACTGAAAGCTGTGATGTGATGGGGGCACCTTTTGTATTTTCTCCGAAATACTGAACGTTCTGAACACTTCGTCCTCTTCTTCTGCTTCCCCTGTGTCAGCTTGTCCGCTGATGTGATGTGCTCCGTGACTCATCCTTACTCCCTTTTTGGTTCCCCCCACCCCTTTGAACTTGGGTTTCTCTGAGGGTGAGGTAGTCCGACACGCCCTCCTTATGTGCCCTTGTTTTCCGCAACTATGACACTTTTCATTTGCAAAGCGACGCTCACTTGCCATGTGGTTTCCCCTGCATCTGTAACACTGCCGCCGTTGTTCATCCCTGGAACTACGCATGTTTACTTTGTGCACATTCATCTGGGCTGACCCTTGCTTCCCGCTTCCATCGGCACTAGTGTCTACACATTTCCCTTGCAACTCACTGACATCCTTCTTTGCAGTCTCAATGGCTCAAGCAAGTGTAATATTATCTAGAATATAATAGCCCGTTTGGCTATAAGGATGTGATACAAGCACTCCTATTGGCTGTTAAGTTAGCTGCAAGCTGATTGGTCCATCTGATGCATGAGGACGCAGGGGAACCAAATAATCGTCAGTCTATGTTTAGCACTCAGACGAGTCACTACTGCGGAGCTAGCTACTGTATGAATATAACCGTCACTGTTGAAATAAGACACTGAACTATAAAGTCGTCGTCGGATCCCTCCATAGAGACAGAAAGTCAGACATGGTGTCAGAGTAAAAGCGTGAAAAGGAGAAGAAAAAGGAAAAAGAAAAGTCAGAATGGACGTCGCTGGAGTTCCTGCACCCCGCATGGACTGGGAAGCTAGCAGTCTGCCCGAAGCATGGCGCAAGTTTAAACTGCACGTCGAGTTGATGTTTTCTGGACCTTTAAAGAGGAAATCGGAGGAAGAAAAATTCAGCTACCTTCTGATTTGGGTAGGAGAAAATGGACGGGACATTTACAATACATGGACGCTCTCAGAAGCGGAAGGAAAGTTGTTGGAAACATACTACGGTCGTTTTGAACGGTATGTAAAACCCAAAGCAAATGTGATCTTCGCGCGCTATAAGTTCCATGGAAGGGCACAGGCAGCTAGCGAGCCTTTCGAACAGTTTGTGACTGATTTGAGACTGCTTGTGAAGGACTGTAATTATAGAGAGAGTGAAGAGGAGATCAGAGACCGTATCGTTTTCGGAGTTCATTCACCGAGAGTGAGAGAAAAACTACTGAACATCATCGGTTCCGAGCTAACATTGGAAAAAGCAATAGACGTTGCTAGGTCTCATGAACTATCACAAGCACAGCTCAAAACCATTGCTTGCACCAGCACGGGCACGCGCGAACAGGTTGTGCATGCAATCGGTCGGAATGCAACAAAGAAAAAGCATTGGGAAAGGCGCGAGGACGACACAAAATGGCGCGCAGCGTCAGGCAATGCCTCATGGAGAGCGAGAGACAACAACCGCAGTAAAGGATGCAAATACTGTGGGAACAAGACTCACAGTGGAAATGAAACTTGCCCAGCAAAAGGCAAGCAATGCAACAGCTGCAGCAAATGGAACCATTTCGCTAAAGTGTGTCTCTCCAGACCAGGAAAAGGCGTACACACTGTGGAGGAAAATGAGTCTGACAGATGCTCAGACAATGAAGAACTGTTCATCGACGCATTGACACAAGGTAAAGACAGTAAAAATATGGATCAAGGTTTCGCTGATATGCAAGTAGGTCCAAACAAAAACACAGTCAGTTTTAAAGTAGACACTGGGTCCTCAGCTAATGTAATTCCCACACAAGCTTTCAGAAGACTGGGAATACAGAGTGCATTGCAGCCCTCCACTCGCCCACTATATGGCTATGGTGGTGAGCGGCTCGTCATTCAAGGTAAATGTGACCTGAAATGCCAGTACAAAGGCACCCAGTCAATGTTGAAGTTCTATGTTGTTGACACACAGGCACCACCTGTGCTAGGATTAAAAGCATACCTAGACTTTGGACTGATCAAGCTCATACTGTCTGTATCCAACACACCCGAGGTATCACTCATTGAGGAGTACTCAGATGTTTTCAAAGGAATAGGACTGTTTCCTGGTGAATGCATAATCCACGTTGACCCAAATGTAACACCTGTGGTCCACCCACCGAGGCGCGTTCCAGTAGCCTTATGCGACCGTCTCAAAGAGGAGCTACAGAACATGGAGAAGCAACAGATTATTGTGAAAGTCACCGAACCGACTGAATGGGTCAACTCAATGGTGGCAGCAGAAAAGCCACGCACAGGAAAGCTCAGAGTGTGCCTCGACCCGAAGGACCTGAACAAGGCTGTGAAACGACCTCATTATCCTCTACCTACCCTCGACGACATCACCTCCAAACTGGCAGGAGCCTGCTACTTCAGTGTCATGGATGCTCGCTCAGGGTACTGGGCGATAAAACTCGCAGAAGAGTCGTCCAAGTTGACAACATTCAACACGGTGTTCGGAAGATACCGTTTCCTTCGTCTACCTTTTGGATTGATCTCCACCCAGGACGAGTTTCAACGGAAGGTTGATGAGACCTATGAAGGTCTACATGGAGTCACAGCCATAGTGGATGATGTCCTCGTATATGGAAAGAGCAAGGAGGGGCACGACAGCAATCTCCGAGCCATGTTGCAGCGCTCCAGAGAACGAGGAGTGAAACTCAACCCGGAGAAGAGCACAATCTGCGCCACCGAGGTCAACTATTTTGGGCATCGCATCACAAAGGATGGAGTCAAGCCTGACCCAGCCAAGATTGCAGCTGTGAGAGACATGGAGCCACCCAAGGACAAGGGTGAGTTGGAGAAAATCCTCGGTATGGTTAACTATCTGTCCAAGTTTGCCCCGACGCTCTCAGACATCAACGCACCCATGCGTCACCTGCTGAAGGAGTCAAGTGAATCCAGATGGGATGCGCAACATGACGAAGCTTTCAGGAAGATGAAAGAAGTGATCACACGCGAACCAGGACCAGTCTTAGCCTACTATGACCCTGGTAAAGAGCTCAGACTACAAGTCGACGCATCGAATTACGGACTAGGTGCAGTCCTGCTACAGGAAGAAAAGCCCATCGGATATGCATCCAAATCGCTAAATGACAGTGAAGTCAATTACGCACAAATAGAGAAAGAGCTATATGCTATTCTGTTCGGATGCAAGCGTTTTCACCAATACATCTATGGTCGTCATGTCATCGTGGAGAGTGACCACAAACCGCTTGAGTCCATTATGAGAAAACCACTCGCAGCAGCGCCTCCGAGACTACAGCGGATGATCCTCCAGCTACAGCGGTATGACTTCACCATCGTGCACAGACCAGGCAAGGAGATCCACGTGGCAGACACACTGTCCCGCAAGTCGCTCCCAGACCAAGATGACAGCCTCAGAGAAGGCATGGACATGCAGGTACATACAGTGTACAGTGGCCTGCCGGTCAGTGACACGAAACTGACAGAGATCAGAGCTGCGACTGCCGCAGACACACAGCTCACAATGCTGAGAGAGACAATCAGAGAAGGATGGCCTGAGGAGAGGAGAAGATGCCCTCAGAGAGTTGCAGAATACAGGAACCACCAAGATGAACTGTCAGAGATGAATAACATTTTGTTTAAAGGCGAGAAAATCATCATACCTACCTCGCTCCGCGCAGAGATGTTATCCCGGATACACACAGGACACAGGGGCATGGAGAAATGCAAGCAGAGAGCCCGTGACATAGTGTTCTGGCCTGGTATGAACAAGCAGATCGAGGAGATGGTTGGACAGTGCCCCACCTGTCTCACCTACAGACCGTCAAACACTAAAGAGCCCATGATCAGCCACAAGATCCCGGACAGGCCATGGCAAGCAGTCACTACTGACTTGTTCACCTGGAATCATGACAATTACATCGTCACAGTGGACTATTACAGCAGATACTTCGAACTTGACAAGCTACACAGCACAACATCCTCAGCTGTGATACGCAAGCTGAAGGCAACCTTCGCCAGACACGGCGTACCTGAGACTGTTATTTCGGATAATGGACCTCAGTACTCAAGTATGGAGTTTGAGACCTTTGCGAGGACTTGGGAGTTCACCCACACGACTACCAGTCCGCGTCATCCCCAAAGCAACGGCCTCGCCGAAAAAGCAGTACAGATCGCCAAGTTGCTGATGGAAAAGGCCAAGGCTGACCAGAGAGACCCCTACCTGAGTCTGTTTGAGTATCGGAACACACCTGTCGACAGCTTCAGATCACCAGCCCAGCTGCTCATGAGTCATCGTCTACGCTCAATTCTACCCAACACACACCAGCAGCTTCAGCCCAAGGTCGTCAGTCACAGAGACACGCACGCCAGGAGAGTCCAACGTCAGCTGCAGCAGAAAAGGTACTACGACAGGTCAGCGAAGCCGATGTCACAGCTGCACGAAGGACAACACATCAGACTCCAGGAGCATGGCTGTTGGAAACCAGCAGTTGTCATCCAGCCAGCGGATACCAACAGATCCTACCACGTCCGCACAGCTGAAGGACAGGAGTACAGACAAAACAGACGTCACCTCCTGGACACAAAAGAAACACACACTCACACTCACACCAACACAGGCACTGACGAGAAAGATGGTCAACTCACAATTCACAACACACCACACGTCTCACATGCAGCGGCTGAGACAGCCTCAGAGACTGTCCCCTACCAGACAAGGTATGGACGAGCAGTGAAGCCCAGAGAGGTTCTGGACCTGTAATGTACAAGGGTGTAGGCGGATAGCTGCCCTTATCTAAAAAAAATTTTTTTTAAATTATTGTAAAATGTTCTTGTGATTTGTATTACCTCTTAAGTGTTTGATTACTTACCGTAGTTTAATATGCATACAGTAATATTGAATGAATGATATTACCTGTTTTATTAAGAGTATTGACTCTATCAGTGATTACTATAAAATGTGTTTTCTTTCGTCCGGATTGTTCATATGTTTGATATAGGACATGTGCTACTAATGTTGGAAGTCTAATGTTTGAATTCAATTTCTTAAGAAGGGGGATGTAATATTCTCTAGAATATAATAGCCCGTTTGGCTATAAGGATGTGATACAAGCACTCCTATTGGCTGTTAAGTTAGCTGCAAGGTGATTGGTCCATCTGACGCATGAGGACGCAGGGGAACCACATAATCGTCAGTCTATGTTTAGCACTCAGACGAGTCACTACTGCGGAGCTAGCTAGTGTATGAATATAACCGTCACTGTTGAAATAAAGACACTGAACTATAAAGTCGTCGTCGGATCCCTCCATAGAGACAGAAAGTCAGACAGCAAGGGTCAGTGCTTTCTCAACGGTAAACTCAGTCTCGGATAATAATCTACGCTGGATGCGGTCATCAGTCACTGCACAGACCAGCCAATCTCTTAGCTTTTGCGTCAGATTGTCCCCGTAATTGCAATCCTGAGCTAACTTGCGCAACACCACAACATAGTCCATAAGTGACTCACCCTCGTGCCTGTTCCTTGAATTAAATTTAAACCGCTGCACGACCTCTGATAGCCTGGGGTTGAACTGCGCTTTCAGTAAGTCCACAATGTCCTGGAACGATTTTTCCCCTGGCAACACCGGACTGAAGAGATTTCTCATTAGACTGTAAGTTTGGGCACCCATGGAACTGAGCAAAATTTACTTTTTGATGGCTCCATCGGTAATCTTATTAGCAGTAAAAAAAAAAATGTCCCAAGATTTCCACATATTCCTCCCATGACTGCGACTCACTCTCAAAAGCAGCGACCGTTCTCACCGTCGCCATGTCCCGTCTCAGGTAGCGGTAGCCACGCGCTAGCTAGCCAACTTCACTCTGTGCTAAAACGTCCAGGAACACCGAATATCCTTGTTTTTCCAGGATTCCGTTTGCCTCGTCGCCAGATGTAATAACCTCCAAGAATTAAATAGGGAGACCAAGGTAATGTGTAAACTAGGAATATTGTAAACTACTAATAAGACACATTAGTCCCTAGCTAACGGGTCTGACCCTTTAGCCGAGCGGTTAGTGATGTCGCCTTGTGGTGCAGTACACTCCGTATCAAATCCCGCACCGGGCAAGAAAATAACCGGTTACATTGGTGGCAGCGGTGGGATCCGGAAGTGTGCAGATCCTCAGAAGTCTCTTCGGAGCGCGGGAAGAACACGCGCGAGGGCGCGCTTCCGGGAGAGGGTGACGACTGTAAACTACTAATAAGACACATTAGTCCCTAGTTAACGGGTCTGACCCTTTAGCCGAGCGGTTAGTTATGTCGCCTTGTGGTGCAGTACACCCCGTATCGAATCCCGCACCGGGCAAGAAAATAACCGGTTACAATATGTTCACTTTGGTAACCGGCAAACACATACAGGGCATGATCTTACTCTTCGCTGGCCTAGAGTGTTTTGACTTCCTTACTAAGTAACCTTGTGCTCCACCTAGTGGTTGAACTATAATATAACAGTAACATATTTCTTTTGTGACTTATTAGTAGCATTAACTACGTTAGCTTTTTGCTAGTTGCTGCTAGTTGTTTGGTAATAGTAAAACTGTAAACTTTGTATGTAGCTAACGTTTCAAAGTCCAGCCATATGAAACGATGACGGCGGCCCGAAGTGCGTCGTTTTTCACCCGAAAAACGGCGCGGGGTGCAATGTAAACCTAATTTCTAGTCTGGACCTCGATCCCGACCGGGCTCGTGCGGGTCCCCTCTGCTCCGGCAACGCCTCTAAAGTCATCCGTCGTCGTGCACTCCGAGGATTGACGGAGCGGCAGCAGCGGCGTCAGGAGCTGTCGGCGACGGGGGATTCCCTCCTCCTATGCGGGTCGCCTCCCCCGGACATCCTGGCGGTTTTGAATTTTAGACCACTGCCAATCAGCCAGTTCCCAGGCAAATTTATAACATGTATTGTGGTGGACACGTATTGGGGACAGAATTCAACCCAGGAACTAAGGGTTAAGTCATGGTTGCCCTGGCAGGTTAACGCAGGGTTAAGTTATGGTTGTCCAGCCAGTTTTCTGGGGATTCTTGCCACCTCCGCTCAGTCGAGCTGTGGTTTGGTTGTCTCTCTGATTTACCGTGGATTAAAGAAAGTTGCCTACACGGCTAAAGTGTGAACCTACGGTCTTCTCCGTTCCTTCGGCTCTACACTGGTGACCCCGACGTCGGTTTTCGGATAAGTTTTCTGAAACCACACACATTATGGCTACGAACGCCGTTGCAATGAAACTGCCGGAGTTTTGGGAGTCTTCCGCGGCTACATGGTTCGCGCAGGCTGAGGCACAGTTCGCGCTCAGAGACATAACAGCGGACGAGACCAGGTACTACTACGTAGTGGCAGCGCTGGGGTGCGCTACGGCTTCCAGGATAAGCGGTTTCATAACCGACCCACCGGCCGATGGTAAATACGCCGCACTTAAACATATCCTCCTTGAAACTTTTGAACTGTCAACAACGGAGAGAGCACGTCGCCTCTTCGCAATTCAGGGCTTGGGAGATGGCAAACCATCGGAGCTAATGAGCAGGATGTTAAACCTACTGGGTCAAGAAAAGCCATGTTTCCTGTTTATGGAGCTGTTTCTGCGCAACATGCCGCCCCACGTCCAGACTGCGCTCGCTAACTCCACCATCACTGATCCCCGTGAGCTGGCAAAGGAGGCTGACCGATTCTTCGTCGCTACACAACGTTCCTCCCATGCCGGGGTGCTGGCTCCTACCTTCACTGGCCCCCCGCCGACATCGCGGGCGTGGCCCGACGGTGGCGCCACAGCGTCAGACCGCTACAAGCCCTCTGGACTCTGTATGTACCACGCTCGATTTGGTGCGAAAGCTAAACGGTGCCGTTCCCCCTGCAACTACAGGCCGACGGGAAACGAGAGGGCCAACACTCAGTAGTGGCCATGAGTGTTGGCGATACGAGCAGGCTACTCTTCATCCTCGACACCATCTCCGGTCGGCGATTTCTTTGTGACACGGGCGCACAGAGAAGCGTGCTCCCTGCTACTGACGTCGACATCATGGGCGGGGAGCGGGGCCCCCAGTTGGCGACGGCTGACGGCAGCCCTATCCACACCTACGGCGTGCGGTCTGTAGAACTGTGTTTTGGTGGACAACGTTTCACGTGGGAGTTCGTCATGGCCAATGTAACGCTTCCCCTCCTCGGAGCTGATTTTTTTGTGCGCTTACGGTTTGCTAGTGGACATTCAGAACAGCCGTCTGGTCGATGCCTTAACCTTCTCCTCCTTCGCATGTACGCGGAGGGAAGCGGCCTATGCAGGTCTAGCCAACTCTCTCTCAGAGGCAGACAAGTTCAACCGCCTCCTCGCTGAGTTCCCTGACCTCACCCAGCCTACCTTCTCTGCACCTACCGCTAAGCATGGGGTGGAGCATCACATTGCTACGAAGGGGCCCCCGGTCTACGCCAGAGCCAGGCGTCTCGACCCCGCCAAACTCGCCATTGCCAAGTCTGAGTTTGAGCACCTGGAACGCATGGGGATCATCCGCCGCTCTGACAGCCCGTGGGCGTCCCCACTCCACATCGTCGCTAAGCCTGATGGAGGTTGGCGCCCATGCGGGGACTACCGCCGACTAAATGACGCCACCACGCCCGACCGCTATCCTGTCCCGCATATCCAGGACTTTTCTGCAAACCTGTCTGGCAAATGCGTCTTCTCAAAAGTCGACCTGGTCCGTGGTTATCATCAAGTTCCCGTGCACCCCTCAGACATCCCCAAGACAGCGGTGACTACCCCATTTGGCCTATTTGAATTCCTACGAATGCCATTTGGACTCAAAAACGCGGCCCAGTCCTTTCAGCGGCTGATGGATTCAGTGCTCCGTGGCCTTCCTTTCATCTTTGTCTATTTGGACGACATACTCATCGCCAGCGCCTCCGAGGAAGAACACCTGTCCCATCTTCATGCCCTCTTCACACGCCTCAGCCAGCATGGGCTGATCGTCAACCCGGCGAAGTGCCGGTTCGGGCTGACAGCCATTGATTTCCTCGGGCACCGCATCACTGGGGACGGGGCAGTCCCCCTGCCCTCAAAGGTGGAAGCGGTGGCGGCCTTTCCGCGCCCCCAAACAGCTCGTGCGCTCAGGGAGTTCATCGGGATGGTGACATTCTACCACCGCTTCATTCCCCGAGCCGCCTTTATCATCCGGCCACTGTACGAGGCGCTGAAAGGCATGTCCCCCAACCAGGCGGTCGACTGGACAGCAGAGCGGGACCGTGCGTTCACCGAGACTAAAGCTGCGCTCTCCCAGGCTACCCTGCTAGCGCATCCTTCACCTACAGTGCCTATTTCCATAACCACGGATGCATCGGACTATGCTGTTGGTGCGGTTCACGAACAGTGGGTGGGGGGGGCTTGGCAGCCTTTGGCCTTTTTCAGTCGCCAGCTTACACCCCGAGAGCGCAAGTATAGTACTTTTGACAGGGAACTCCTCGGTCTCTGGCTCGCCGTCCGGCATTTCCGTTTCCTGCTAGAGGGCCGCGAGTTTACTGCGTACGTGGACCACAAGCCCCTCACGTTTGCCATGTCCAAGACGGCCGAGCCATGGTCCGCTCGCCAGCAGCGACAACTCTCCTACATTTCGGAATTCACTACCGACATCCAGCACGTCGCTGGTAAGTCTAACCAGGTAGCTGACTGCCTCTCTAGGGCAGTGATTGGAGCGGTCCACCTAGGCCTTGACTATGCACAGATGGCCGCTGACCAGGCCACGGACCCGAGCATCCTCCGTCTCCGGGCCTCCGACACGGGGCTCCGCCTGCAGGACGTTCCTTTCAGCGACACAGGTGTCACCCTCCTGTGTGACGTCTCCTCAGGACAGCCCAGGCCCATCGTCCCGCACAGCTGGAGACGCCCCGTATTTGAAGCTGTGCACGGCCTCTCTCATCCAGGCGGTAAGCCATCCGTGCGCCTGACCTCTGCTAAGTTTGTGTGGGAGGGACTTAAGAGAGACGTGAAAGCGTGGGCCGACTCGTGTGTTGCCTGTCAGCGGGCTAAGATACACCGCCACATTAAGGCGCCCCTGGAACGCTTTGCAGTGCCGGAGAGACGATTTGACCATGTCCACGTCGACCTGGTTGGTCCCCTACCCCCCTCCCAGGGGTTCACCTACCTCTTCACTGTGGTGGACAGGACTACGCGCTGGCCTGAAGCTGTTCCCCTGGCATCCACGACGTCTGCTGATGTGGCCCGGGCTTTTATTGGGTCGTGGGTCTCACGTTTCGGTACGCCTTCCGACCTTTCATCTGACCGCGGGCCACAGTTTACCTCAGAGCTATGGAATGCTGTGGGTGAGGCTCTGGGCGTCAAGCTTCATCGCACTACCGCCTACCACCCTCAGGCGAACGGCCTATGTGAGCGCTTCCACCGGTCCATGAAGGCTGCGCTTCGGGCTACTCTCAAGGACTGCAACTGGGTCGACAAGCTCCCATGGGTCATGCTGGGCCTGCGGACCGCCCCGAAGGAAGACCTACAAGCCTCCTCTGCGGAGCTGGTGTACGGCACGCCGCTGCGAGTCCCAGGCGATTTCATGCCCAATGCAACGCGTCCCTGGTCAGCTGTGGACCAACGAGCCTCCTTGCTGGACGGGGTCAGAGCTTTCACACCCGTCCCTACCGCCCAACACGGCGCGCCGGTGTCCCAGGTGCCCCCAGGTCTGCAGTCAGCGGACTACGTGTTCATCCGTCACGACGCACACCGCCCCCCTCTGCAACCCCCTTATGACGGCCCCTTCCGCGTCCTGGAACGGGGAACTAAGCACCTGGTGGTGGATTTTGGGGGCACGGCCGAGCATGTTTCAGTGGACCGAGTTAAACCCGCACACCTGGACTTGATGCAGCCGTTGGAGTTAGCCCAACCTCCTCGTCGCGGTCGTCCCCCGGCTCCGCCTCCTCCCCCCGTGGAGGCCCGAGCTGCCTCTTCTGCTCCTCAGGCCGACCTCCACAGGCCCGCGTCAATGCCTCCCGGAGACACTCCGGCCCCTGTTATCCGGAGCCGCCGCGGACGGCCTGTCGTCCCCCCGCGCCTGCCTGACTTCGATTACTAGGGCGAATTCTGGGGGGGCTCATGTGGTGGACACGTATTGGGGACAGAATTCAACCCAGGAACTAAGGGTTAAGTCATGGTTGCCCTGGCAGGTTAACGCAGGGTTAAGTTATGGTTGTCCAGCCAGTTTTCTGGGGATTCTTGCCACCTCCGCTCAGTCGAGCTGTGGTTTGGTTGTCTCTCTGATTTACTGTGGATTAAAGAAAGTTGCCTACACGGCTAAAGTGTGAACCTACGGTCTTCTCCGTTCCTTCGGCTCTACAGTATAATAAAAATCTCATCCATCTGAGCCATCTGCATCTTTCTGCAAACTTTGATTAGACCTCTGGTATATAATTACGTAATAACAATGTGACAGTGAACACACTAACATTGTAGCAGACATTATTGGTATGTTTCACAACCACTGCTGTGTCAGCCACTGCCTGTTACAAGCTAACAATCAATATAAACAAATAAAAGATGTTAAATTCACTTACCATTCTAATACGTCTGCTAGTCGCCAATTTTGGTGCACAACAGAGTCTGAGTCTGGGTCTGACTGAGGCTCAACCATGTATGTCTGAAGCTCTCCCGATATTTGCGCTAACGCTAGCCATCTTGCCGCGCACTTCTCTTTCACCGGTCGACCTAGGGCAAGCAGCAGTGGTGGGTGGGGCGCGAGGCCTGGGATATTTGCATATTAATAGAGCCTGAATTTAAGCAGCACGGTGGCGCAGTGGTTAGAGCGGCCGCCTCACAGCAAGAAGGTGCGGGGTTCGAGCGCCGGGTCGTCCTCTGTGTGGAGTTTGCGTGGGTTTCCCCCGGGGGCTCCGGTTTCCTCCCACAGTCCAAAGACATGTAGGTCAGGTGAATCGGCCATACTGAATTGCCTCTAGGAGTGTGTGTGTGTGTGTCTCGGCCTGTCCAGGATATCTCACTGCCTGCCGCCCAATGACTGCTGGGATAGATAGATAGATGGATGGATAGATCCTGATTTTCTTAATGAGGGCAAAAGAGTATATGTGCTTCCAGCCCATTTACAAATTTTTTATTTTTACTTCTTATGCGGGAAAACCATGTAAAACAATAAATAATTCATCTCAGAATATTTTTACACTTTAAAACGTGTCTGGAGAGGTACTTTAAATCCTATACGGCTAACATACAATGTAATATCAATATCATACATTATATATCACATATTATGAATACCATTTCTATATGCCATACAATATCATATATTAGAAACCATATTGTACTAATACCATATATTATATCATACACCATATCATACAAATACATATATTAAATACCATGTAATACCAATACCCCATATTATAAATAATACAATACTAATACTATATTATTTCCCATATAAATATAAATACCATATGAATAAGGAAGACTTACTGTTACAAATTCCAATTAAAAAAAAGTGTGACACTTCTGTGCAACACACACACACACACACACACACACACACACACACACACACACACACACACACACACACACACAGAGTGTCAGTGGGAAGCTTAGAATAAAGAAGCCTGTGAATTTGGCCAGGTTTCCATGTCAGAAGCGCACGTGTGTGTGTGTGTGTGTGTGTGTGTGTGTGTGTGTGTGTGTGTGTGTGTGTGTGTGTGTGTGTGTGTGTGTGTGTGTGTGTGTGTGTTGCAGGGCTTTAGAAGGCTCTTTTTTACACCCTGCTGTTTCCCCCTGATAATTTAATGGCCGCATTCTTCTCTTCAGGCATTAAAACCTTCAGAACTTCATTCTCTGTCTTTGTAGTCTGTGGGGCCTCACAGTGGGGCTGAGAAACACACACTACCATCCCCGGGTCGTCTGTTCTACTGCCTACTGAGTGCCCAACCAATTACCAAGTTCAAACACTCAGCTATCAGTGGCTTGTTGCTGCTCTGATTTGGCCACTACTTGTACCAAAATGAATTTTTTTCTCCGTCCTCAGGCTAAACATCTAATAAAGACAGATGCTGGTGCCACTACGTGTTACATGTTCTCAAGGATGACGAGGCAGATGGTATTACTGTGAACAATGTTCTCCAGTAAGACCAGCCGCCCAATTCACCAACATTTCCATGTCATTTTAAATGTGTGTGTAATTCAGGACTGCACAGTTTGAAGTCACTTTCAAACATCAAATAAGTAAAAAATGCACCTGATCTAATTATCAATATAAACTGTATTGTGCTGAATTTCAAAAGTAAGACAATTTCCACAAGAGTACAAAACATGTAAAAACAGTTTTATAAAACAAAACGTGGTTGACATATGGACTGCGGTGAACGGTGGTTGCTTGTCAAGTTTTGTTGAATTCCTGCATCGATACATGTTTATCACCATTTTTTTTCCTATTTTATTGTCCTGGTATGATTCACACACTCCTTCATTCAACACAGTGCTTGACGCAGGCCTCCTCTGAGAGCACGCTCCTCTGTGGAGAGGCTGCACTCTGCGAGGAGCAGCTCCATTTGTTTTACCTCCTCTTTCTTCATGCGCTGTAAACAGACTCGTCTGAGACGGCACTGTGTTTTGATTTCCCCACGGAGCTCCAGAGGGACCCAAGCTTCGACCTGTCAGCACACCTGAGTACCTAGACAGGACCTGGTCTATCGAGCTGACGGCACCAATTCTGTCCAGAGACAATGAGATAAAGCAGTAATGCCGGCATCTTTGTGTGTGTGTGTGTGTGTGTGTGTGTGTGTGTATACCAAGTTTTTCTATCCTAATGGGGACATCCTATCTTAATAGGTTCCAAATGTCCCCATTAGGATAGAAAAACCTGAAACCACCTACCTTGTGGGGACATTTTATGGGTCCCCATGAGGAAAAGATCACAGAAGGTTGAATCAGTTCATCTGGACACAACATTTATTGAGAAAAACGTTTCATCACTTATCTAAGTGACCTCTTCAGTCTCAAATGACTGCAGGTATCCACCCTTATAAACAATACAGTGGTATAACGACCGAAAATGATTAGTTTCATATGCAAATTGCTATGACCATTAACTAGTTTTACAATGGTCATGTGTACTATGCAATCACATTATTGTGAGATGGTGACAGATGTAATCTTAGCCCCCACCCTCGGTTCAGGGATGGTCATTCCCTCTTCACATATATGGCCTCTTTGACTGCCTGTTCAAACCATCATTCCTCCCTATCAAGGATGTGCACATCCTCACTCTTGAAAGAGTGGCCAGTGGCCTGAAGATGGGTATAGACTTCAGAGTCCTGGCCTAATGTGTCAACTCTTCTGGGTTGTGCCATCCTCTTGGCCAGCATCTGTTTAATTTTCCCGATGTGCAAGTCACGGCAAGGCACTTAACAGTGTACACTACAGTGCTCTGTTTGTGCCAGGGGACATGATCCTTTGGGTGGAACAATTTCTGGCACAGTGTGTTATGGGGTTTGAAAGCAACTGAGACGCATTGCTTGGAAAATGCACATACGGAATCACCACTGGTTTACATTTAGGCAGCTGCTGTTCTCTCTTCAGTCACTTGGTGCACCGTTTGGGTGTATTCCTGGCTTTGACCAACGCTCAGTTAGTATAACCACACTTAAGCAGGACCTGTTTAATGTGGGATTTCTCCCCTTCCCCGGCCGCTGTTTCGGTGGGGACATTGTCAGCTCGGTGGTACAGGGTCCTGATGACTCCTAACTTGGGCTCCAGAGGATGATGAGAGTCAAACTTTAACTACTGATCAATATGTGCTGGTTTACGGTAAACATCAACCACCAAATGTCTCCCATCACCAACTGCAATTTCACAGTCTAAGAAGGCTAATCTGTCCTTTTTCACATCCTCCCTGATGAACTTGATGTGGTTGTCCACCGAGATGATGTGGTTGTTGAAATGTGGTACATCCTAAAATTTAATTTTAACCCAGGTGAATGAATGAATGAATGAATGATTTATTTTGGATATGTAAATAAGCAGAATATAATATACAGATAAGCCATTGCCAATAATCTGAAGTGATCAACAAATCCACTCATCAAACTCAGCGAACAAATCTCCGTATGCATCAGATTATTTGTTACATATTCAGAAAGGAGTAGGAGGAAGTATACACTTATTTTTTCCTACCCCTTCTCACTTACTCTCGAGTTAATTCAGGTACTATACATTTCAAAAAATTTTTGTCCACAAATCTGAACCAATGGCTAGGTGGTGTCCCTGGATAGGACATCAGAGCCCTCTTTTCCACTTCCTCCATATACAAGTTGGCCACTATAAGTGAAATTGGGTAACCCATAGTCACCCATGCTTCTGCATATAGCACTGCCCCCTGTATGTGAAGTAAGTGGACTGAAGACAGTGTCAGGAGCAGACACACTTGGTCAGTGTTTTGAAATGTTTCTCTCAATAAATGTTGTGTCCAGATGAACTGATTCAACTTTCTGTTATTTCCTTACCTGGATTATTGAGCATGTATAAAGACACGAGGAAAAGAGTTTATTATAGGGTTAGGACTTGTGTTTAGGGTTAAGGTTAGAATTATGATTATGTTAAGGTTAGGGTAAGGGTTAAAGTTAGGTATGTAGTTGTAGGAGCTGCCCTGCCTGTAGACTACAATACCCATAACTCTCGCTCACCTCTAATGACGTTACAGACAGCTGGAAAGATACAACACCACTCATTCTATTTCATGTAGGCTTAGCCCACTATGGCTATCGCTAGTGGGTTTATCCTTTGCGCCCCCGCGCAGCACTGAAAAAACTTTAGTCCACGCCCACTTAATTGTGGGCCCCACTTATGGCTGCAACTCGACTATATATTGAATCAAGGTCATATAATTGTTTCCCATTGTTCTTCAGCAACTGCTGCAAGCACTCAACAAATACAGAGAAGATTTTAATGAAAAAGAAGAAGATGTCTTCAGTCAAGCGGTTTGACAGCAGTTTGAAGCGGTTTGTCCTACTGTGTTCTGCTTGTAAAACAGGATACATTATGGACTTTGACCTGCACGGCCGATGTGAAGGCTGCCTGGGTTCGGAGCACACAGGTTCGGAGCACACCTGGCTCTCACTCCGCAAGTGATGTGCCCTTACTACGCACATCTCCCCCAAACAGAGAAACAGTGGAGGGCAGATGCCTTCACTGTTACAGCCAAGGATGTGTGGCTGGTGCAAGACACTTTTCGGTGGACAAAGCCTTGAACCTCCTGGATCCTATGGATGAGCTGGAGTCAGACAACTCCACCCTCTCCACTCATGAATCGCCATGCAGATCACCACCGACTTCCCTCCTCCAGGCAGAGGAGTTGGAGTTTGCCAGCGGCCCACAGGATGAACACCCAGGGGACTCTGGGGTCACCTTCGCTGCCTCCACTGCCATACCAGTGATAGGAGGATTTGTTCGTGAGTTCCAGGGCATTATTAATAGAGCAGTGGCATACAAGGGTCTTATTGTGCTGCCGGAGCAGGAGACCGCTCCCCCAGATGACATGGGCGTGGTTTTCCCTCTAGTGCATACAACTAGACAGGACCCTGTTTGGCCTTGCTTTCTGGCCATTAAGAGGTACCAGGAAGGGGCGGCAGTGGATCCCAGGAACCTGCGGGGCCCTGTCTCCACCTTTGTTCCCATCACCAAGGTGGAGGGTTTCTCGGAGCATGGTTTTCCTCCTGTTCCTGCCCTGGAAACCAGGTTGATGACCTTTTTTGGAGTCAAGAAACAGGCCCTCCTCCCTGGACCAGCTGATGGCCTGTTTGGTGGATCAGCCACACCCGTGCACCTTCCAAGCTTTGGCAGCGGTGAACAACATCTCCTTGTTGGCCTTTGCGTTGACCAAGTTGGCTATCCAGATGTGTGAGCTGCCCCCAGAGAAAGTGGAGGAGCTCAGCAAGGCCACAAGTGCCATTTTGACGCTTTGTGCTTCTTTTTGCAGTCTCCCAGGCCAGAGCCGCAGCATGGCAGACCGGGATCCACCTAAATATATGGGTGCAGCAATCCCCCTTCCCAGAGGCATCCAAGGAACTGATTGAGGCTCCCATCATCCACGTCATACATCTCGGTATTCACAGACACTTCTCTCTCAGGGTGGAGAGAAACATGCCCATCTCAAGTGGTCAGGGGACAGTGGTCGGCTCACATGTATCTCCACATAAATGCGCTGGAGCTACTTACAGTGTGGAAATTAGCTCAGCATTTCATTCTGCTGCTGCAGAATCAACATGTGTTGATTTGCACAGACAACATGGCTGCAGCTGCCTACATAAATCATCATGGGGGTGCATTCGCCACAGCTTCTCAGCATAGCCAGACAGCTGTTGCGCTGGTCTCACGCACACCCACTCTCCATAAGAGCGGTGTATATTCCTGGCAAGTTGAACAGAGGGGCAGACATGTCGAGAAGAGGCCCTTATCATGGAGACTGGCGCCTTTATCCTGAACTGGTCTGCCTGATTTGGAGCAGGTTCACTAGAGCACAGTTGGATCTATTTACTGCACATGGAAACACACAATGCACTCTCTGGTTTTCGTTGAGCGCAAAGGACAATCCTCTGCTGGGGGTGGACGCGTTTGTACACTGACCATGGCCCAAGATGCTCCTTTATGCGTTTCCACCAGTTCAGCTAATCCCTCGGTTCTTGGACCAGATTAAGGAAGAGCAGCTTCCAGCAATATTAATAGCCCCAGAATGCACGGGCACTGTATCATTCCTATGCCTGCAACAGCTGCTTTCAGACAGGCTGTGGAATCTCCCATGGTGGAGGACGCTCTCTCATGGGCAGAGGGAGTGATCAGGGATTACCCAATGGTAGACCAGCGTTTGTAGGCTTTGGGTGCTGAACGGGAACGCTTAGAGAGGCTTGGCCTCTCACAGGATGTTGTGCGCAATATTCAGAGTGCCAGAGCTACATCCACTAGACTAGAGCATCTTACCCAGCCAAATGGTTGGCTTTTCAGTATTGGTGTGCAGGGAATAGCTTGGATCCCACTGCTTGACCTTGATTCAATATATAGTCAAGTTGCAGCTGTAAGTGGGGCCCACAATTAAGTCGGTGTGGAGTAAAGTTTTTTTCAGTGCTGGGCGGAGGCACGAGAGATAAACCTACTAGTGACAGCCTTAGGGGGCTGCGCCTGTACCGCTCCCTGAAGATGCCTCTCCATGCGCCGAATCCAGACTCCCGCACTGGACTCTCCTTTTATGGCACTGACGCGAGAGCCTGCCTAAGATCCCTCGTTAGCCACCACCAACTGAGAGTAAACAAGTTTATTTAGTGCGAGCAGCTGCAACAGAGGTCTGCTAACTACAAGCAACAGGATCAACAAAGCAAGTTTAGCACAGAGATGACCTGTGGACTCTGCAGGAGAACACAGGAGCGACCAGTTTCCTCCGACATGCACCACTGAAGCAATGAATGGCATACAACAACTATTGTTGGAACCACAGACTTGACCCAACCTGGCTTATCAACGAACATCAGAATCGGCAGCAAAACACACCAAGGAACCCCCCCCCCCATGGACTGGTAACTGGGGAAACTAGCAAACATAGAATAACCGTTTATATGGCTAAGCATTGGGCCACTTTACTTTATAACTGTTCATTTATTGAGTTGGTTGTTCACTAAAATGTATTGTTGTGATATCTTCTCATGGCTAGGTAATATTGGGTATTTGGCTTCGCCATGCTATACATGAGGTTAGATGTGCTTTAGACAGACGCAGGGACTTGCATGCAAACTAATCATCCTCTTTCCAATTTGGGCGTCTACTTGGATTACATCCACACACTTTGAATTGGTCTTGAGCGCTTACAACACACACGGAGAGGAAACTCAAAGATGCCACTTTACAAACTCCTTTGGTTCTGACCACACCTGGCGTTTCAGTTTTACTTGGTCTGCACGATCAACGTTGGAGAAAATTTCACCTTTTCAGAGATATTCCTGCAAATGATGGTAAAAAGCAACATAAAACATAATCTCAGTGAGGAGAAGACGCTTTTCAACAGTATCATGAAATGATACCGGTGACGGGAAGAAGACGCATTTTTGCACATGTGTTGAACAAATTGAGTTTCCAGTACGGATCAGGCAATGATAACGCTCACACACTTCTTCTTCTGTTTCTTCTTCTGTTTCTGTTTCTTCTACTACTACTACTACTGCTACTACTACTACTACTAATTGGACTCTGTTATCCGAAAAATGGCTACAGGTAAATCTCCTGGCTCCGATGGTCTTGCCTCAATTTGTTTTCAAAATGTTTTGGTCAGATATAAGAGAATTATTACTAAATGCAATGAGGGATCACATAGAAAGACAAGAACTGACTCCAGCTATGAAACAAGGAGTAATAATATTGATCCCTAAACCGGGGAAAGATAAAATAACATTAGATAATTTAAAGCCTATCACTTTGCTAAATACAGATTATAAGATTTTTTTCAGGAGTGTTAAGCTGCCAGACCAAAAGAAGGTATAACACAAATAATTAGTGAAACACAATCTGGTTTTATCAAGAGAACACCTATTCACAATAACATCCATCTGATTCTGGCTCTACTAGATTACAGTGATTTAGTTGAAGATGATGGCTTCTTACTGTTTCTAGATTTTCACAAAGCATCTAATTCTGTTGAGCACTCTTTCATCTTACAAGCTCTACATCATTTTAGTTTTGGAGAAAGATTTGTTGGTGTCATAAGCATGTTATACAAGGATATAAACAGTTGAGTGTCCTTACCCGGTGGTACCTGCCCAAGATTTGGTATTAAGAGGAGCATTAGGGCAAGGCTGTGGCAGCTCCCCTTTGTTATTCATTACTGTAGCAGAATTACTTTCCGTTATAATTAAAAATGATAACATTGATGGTCTAGAGGCCTTTGGCAGCAAATTATTGATAAGTCAACTTGCGGATGACACCACACTTTTCTTAAAAAATGCCTCCCAGATCCCCTTGGCTCTTAAATCAGTTGAGCTCTTCACTAAAGCATCAGGTTTAACTCTGAATATAAGCAAATGTTAACTTGTGGCTATACATGAGCATCATTATAGGTCTTTATTTGTTCTCCCTGTTAAAACTGAGGTTAAATATTTAGGCATTAACTCAAGTAAAAACCATGAATCAAGAGAAGAGACAAATATTCAGAATAATAAAACAAAATGTAAAGCTATATTAAACAGCTGGTTACAGAGGGACATTACTCTGTTTGGGAGGACTCTACTCACCAAGATGGAGAGTCTTTCTAGATTTATTTATCCTGCATACTCATTGGCTATTTCATCAAGAATGATTAAATCCATAAACCCAACTAATTTCAAATTTATTTGGAAAAACAAGTGTCATTGTATCAGAAAAGTGACATTTTGAAAAGTTATGAAAATGGGGGGTTAAATGCCACTGATTTTGACATTATGAATGATATGATTAAATTGAAGTGGCTAAAAGCCTTAGTCATAGATGAGATTGTGATTTGGCATGCCATTCCTAATGCAATCTTTTAAAAAATGGGAGGGATTGCTTTTCTTTTGAACTGTGATTTTGAACTGTCCAAGTTACCGTTACATTTATCCACCTTTCATGAACAAGTTTTACAATATTGGAAACTGCTGTTTAAACACAGCTTTACCTCCCATGAGGTTCCAATTTGGAATAATATATGTATCCTGTTTAAGGGAAAATCTTTGTTTTTGGAAGAGTGGTGAAAGAAGGGTATTTGGTCCATTACACACATCATGGATGACAGAGGCCATTAATTGAATTATAATGAGTTGTGTTTGAAATATAGCTTATCCTCCTCTGAATAGGTGTATGACATGATAATAGGTGCAATCCCTATACATGAGGTTGGTTTCACAATGTCTTATTTACTCTTCTGTCAGCCCCACACTTCACCCCTTAATGATTGACAACTTAAAATTTGTCGATAGAACCTGCAATAATTACCTTATCAGAAACTCACAGTTGAACATATGTTAACCTAACCCTTTAAGATGGAATTATATTTTAGACATGTGCTCAAATTTGAATGCTCATAAAATTAGAAAAATATACATGTCATTCCCTACCCCCCAAAAGCAAAAGAGGTTCACTTCAAGATAATTAATGAAATGTACCCCTCCAGTGAATTTATAAGATTAAAATGTAATGTGGACTGTAATTCTTCTCAATTTTGCAAGACAGAGATAGAAACAACGGATCATTTATTTTTCCTGTAATACTACTTATAATGTTTGGTGTAATTTGTATGTATGGATGAAGTCTAGCATTGGTGCTTTACCTCCATTTCTACTAGAAAGTGTCAAATTTTGAATGTTTATGGAAGATAGAAATATAGAATTCTTGTTGAATAATGCAATTATTTTAGCAATATATTTTATACAAAAATGTAAATATTGCAAAACGCAACCCTGTTTAGCAGCCTTTAAAAAGGAATTAGTAACATTTCCCAAATCTCTAAAATGTATGAAAAACTGAAATGCCCAAAAATTATTTGCATTTGAACAATTTAATGTAATTTAACCCCTGGAATATTGTATTGTCCTATTTTATTTTATTTTTTATTTTATCTTTTTAATTTACTATTTCTGTTTCCTTGTTTCGTTCTCATTGTCTTTGACATGTTCGATGTACTGTTCTTAGCCTACTCTGTTGTTATAGAGTATACTGGCTTTGCTGATGTGTTTGTATATTTGAAGACTTTAATTTAAATAAAAAAATATTCGTCATCTTCGTCTTCTTCAGTATTTATTGGCGGTTGGCAAACCAGCTTAAAAGCGCATTACCACCACCAACTGGACTCGAGACTCACATCTCGCTCTCTCTGTCTGTCTGTCTGTCTGTCTGTCTGTCTGTCTCTCTCTCTCTCACCTCACACACACACACACACACAGACACACACACACACTCTCTCTCTCTCTCTCTCTATCTCTCCTTATAGTTCATTACTTAAGTACACCTATTGAGAGTACATATCGTGTTTTAACTTTTGATAATTTTGTAAAAAAATGCTTTGATTATACATGTTGGTCTATAATGTTGCCCAAGAATAAATGCTGCCAAACTAGACTATTCAGAACTCCAAAAGACGTTCAATGGTTGCTAGGTATTGATATGGTAAGTTTGCTTGTAGTTATTAATCTAATTATTAATCAGAGTTCCAAAATGCAAGTTTAGTATATTTTATGACACTGATGAGACTGATTTTATGAAACTGATTTCATGAGACTGGTTTGATTATTCCATCTATTTTAGTAGTTTAATTATAAAATATTAAACACCAAAAATAATGGTTGATACATTTATGAGACTGATTTGACAACTCTGCTGCACCTACATAGTTATGATGGCTGGGGTTGGGATTTAGAGCTAGGGAATGAATGTAGAGTGGGGGGGCGTCCCCACAAGTACTGGGAGACATGTGTTCTCTGTGTGTGTGTGTGTGTGTGTGTGTGTGTGTGTGTGTGTGTGTGTGTGTGTGTGTGTGTGTGTGTTTGAAAATGTGTGTTGGGGCGTGATGACTTGCTTGGTCTTTGAGAAAAGGCTATTGGGTTGGATTCAACTAAGTTTTCGTGATAATTTGAAAAGTTGAAAGCAGAAAAAGGTTATTTACAGGAAGATCACACAATGGCTGTTAATGATATTCAAAGTTGAAAGCCATATTTTTTTTAATATCATATCATTATGATATTCACCTGTATGATGGAATAGGGTAAAAGTCAAACACTGGCATATTTGTTGTGTGTGGATGCTTTCTTCACTCTGCTACGGCGAAATTAAACTTGTGCCGGGGTCAAGCCTTGCCTGGTTCACCATATGACAGATGTCAATAAAGTTTGTTCAAACAGATCTGGTGCACAAGAAGTGACACGATTTTCATGCCATATTTGTGCATTCGCAGATCAATAGAGCAGCGCCTCACATAATGGTATCATATTCCAGTTTTTTTAAAATGGGTGAAGAAGCTAAATGACAAGCTTCTACAACACCACGCATTCAATGTGACAAAGAAGTGGTGTCAAGTGAAGAAGCAAAAAAGGAGGTAGACTAGGGTTGCCAACTCCCTGAAATGGAAATAAGGGGCAGGGGATGGGATGGGGTGGGGTGGGGGGGTCCCAGGTGCGACTACCTATAACAAATATAGTGTCTTACACCTGCATGACTGCATTATTATTACTACACTTACTGTATCTAAATGTATATTATACTTGGTTGTAAGAAGTCCTATTCATACCATAATCCCATCAAGGAAATGCAATAGCTTCAACCATTTACCAGACATATATCTATAGGCCCATGCACTCAGACAAACACACAAACCTGAATTTGATCAGTTTCGTATTTTTGAGCAATAGAAATACACGTGTAACAGATTATCATTCAAGAATTGTATTTGGTCAGTGCAAAATAACAGTTCAACTGTTCAATCTTCACATTGACATGTATTTATTAAAGAACACTCTTTTAACATGTAATATGTTCTTTAGTAGTGCAAACAATTTTCTTTTAGTGGTGCAAAACAGTATTTTCACATTCTTTAGAATGAAAAATAAATTAAAAAAATCTTATTAAAGAACTTTGTTTTAATATGTAACATGTTGTACATTAATGCAAAACAGCAATTTCACATATTCTTTGGAATAAAACAATCATTAGCGCAAAAACCATTTTAGATTTCAGATCTTGAAATTATTCCATAAAGGTTCATGGCTGAATATACTGTAAACAAAAGCACTATTTTGTGCCTCAAAGGTCCAAGGCCATGACTACACTTCATACCAATAACGATTATATCAAGAAATTGTTATATAGAATTCACTTATGTAGCCCACCAACAGTACTGTACTCGTCTTATCAAGACATCTTCTGAACAAAGGAACAATTAATCATTGAAAATGTATTCATTTCACAAACAATAAACCATGGAAGACATCACACAAAAAATTGTCAAGCAGCTGCAGAACCACAAGCAGCTCTGAATTTGCTAAATTCAGCTCCAGTCCTATAGCTCCAGTCACAGTGTTATAGCTCCATTTCACAATGTTAGCTCAAGTCAGAGTGTTTCCTCCAGTCATACTGTTAGCTCTGAGTTTGGTGAAGGCTTATTTTTTCCACTTGTGCTTTTTTTTTATCTCTTGCAGCAGTAAGCAGTCGTTTATCCCCCAGAGCTGCAGTTTAAAACTCTGAGCAAGACATTTTATAATGGGGCAGCATCCAAGTGATGTCACAGCATCGCTGTCACTATGGACGCATCACAGGAAGTCAGACTTGCAGAGCACGTTACACATGGCTGTGCTTATAACACCAACTCACGTATATGCTGCCATATATCCGATAATATTAAATTACACAAAAACGAAAGAAATTACAACAAACTGCTTACTTCTAATGTAGTCTAGTGCATCCGATGTCTGACTTCCGTTTGTTGCGAAGCTTCCACTTCTGCTCGGGAAGGGCTAAAAATAGCTCATGGACGCCGCCCCATTCAGAGTAACAATCAGTTAACTCTTAATTATTGCAACAGAACATTTGTTCCGCACATCTGTCTATTTTTCATTGAAGAGAAAATCCTCTCCCCGTGGACCCACCACACACGGGGATGAGCATTGGGGTAGGGTGCAATGCAGGCTGGGCGGCAGGCGAAGGTGGGGACCGGGGCGTGCTGACTTCCGGCATCGCAGATTGGTCCTCGGGATGTGGAATGTCTTCTCTCTGGCAGGAAAGGAGCCTGAGCTGGTGCGGGAGGTGGAGCGGTACCAACTAGATACTCACCTCCACACATAGCATGGACTCTGGTACCAAACACCTGGAGAGGCGCGGGACTTATTACTTTTCTGGAGTTGGCCAAAGTGACAGGCGCCAGGCGGGTGTGGGGATACTCACAAGTCCCTGGTTGAGCGCCACCATGTTGGAGTTCTCCCTAGGGAATGAGAGGTTTGCCTCTATACGACTGCGAGTCGCTGGGGGAAAGGCTCTGACTGTTGTGTGTGCTTATGCACCAAATAGCAGTTCGGAGTATCCAGCCTTCTTGGAGTCTCTGGGTGGTGTCCTGGATAGGGCTCCGCCTTGGGACTCTATAGTTCTGTTGGGGGACTTCAATGCTAATGTGGGCAATGATGGAGAAACCTGGAGGGGCGTGATTGGGAGGAACGGCCTCCCCGATCTGAACCTGAGTGGTGCCTTGTTATTGGACTTCTGCGCGAGTCATGAATTGGCAATAACAAACGCCATGTTCGAACATAAGGTAGTTCATAAGTGTACTTGGTACCAGAACACCTTGGGCTGAAGATCCATGATAGACTTTGTGGTCATATCATCAGATCTGCGGCCGTATGTTTTGGACACCCAGGTGAAGAAAGGAGCAGAGCTTTCAACTGATCACCACCTGGTGGTGAGTTGGATCAGATGGTGGGGAAGCTGCTGAACAGACCTGGCAAACCCAAACATGTAGTGAGGGTGAACTGGGAACGTCTGGCAGAGGCCCCTGTCCGTGAGGTCTTCAACTCCCACCTCTGGAAGAAGTTCTCATGTATCCCGAGGGAGGCTGAGGACATGGAGTCTGAGTGGGCCACGTTCAAAGCCTCTATTGTAGATGCAGCAGGCAGGAGCTGTGGTAAAAAGGTCATCGGTTGTCCATGGTGGTGTAGCGGTCAAGGCATTGGCTTTGTGTCGATGCAGTTGCCCACTGGGGACCGGGGTTTGCGCCTCGGTCTCGTCAGATCCGACTATGGCCGGACTCGATGAAGCAGCAATGATTGGCAACGCTGTCTTCGGGAGGGGGGCAGAGTCGGCTTGTATTCGTCGCATGAATGCGTCTCTGTGTGTGTCAGAAAAAGCAGTGGTTCGGCCTGGATTCGCGTTGTGACGTAAGAGGCAAGGCGTCTCCTTTGAGACTGCCGGCCGGAGAGATGCAGTTGGCGAACGCATGCAGTACGAGGGTGGGTGTTTGAACTAAAATAGGAATCGATTGGCCACTAAATTGGGAGAAAGAGGGAAGAATCAGAAATACAATTTAAAAAAAAAGTCATCGGTGCCTGCCGAGGCGGAAACCCAAGAACCCGCTGGTGCACACCGGTGGTGAGGGAAGCCGTCAGGCTGAAGAAGGAGGCCTTTCAGAGTTGGTTGGACCAGGGGTCTCCTGAAGCAGCAGACAGGTACCGGGAGGCCAGAAGGACTGCTGCTTTGGCAGTCACGAAAGCAAAAACACGGGTGTGGGAGGATTTCGGCGAGACTATGGAGGAGGACTTTCGGTTGGCCTCAAGGAAGTTCTGGCAAACCATCTGGCGACTCAGGAAGGGGAAGCAGGGCTTGACTCAGGCTGTGTTCAGCCGGGGAGGGGAGCTGTTGACCCGGACTGGGGATGTTGTCGAGCGGTGGAAAGAACACTTTGAGGAGCTCCTGAACCCGACTAACATGTCCTCAGCGGAGGAGGTAGAGTCTGAAGACTCAGGGGAAGCCCTACCCATATCCCTGGCAGAGGTCTCTGAGGTAGTTCAGAAGCTCCTCGGTGGCAAGGCGCTGGGTGTAGATGAGATTCGCCCTGAGATGCTGAAGGCTCTGGACATGTTGGGCTATATTGGTTGACACGCCTCTTCAGTGTCGCTTGGAGGTTGGGGACAGTACCTGTGGAGTGGCAGACCGGGGTGGTGGTTCCCATATTCAAAAAGGGTGACCGGAGGGTGTGCTCCAATTATCGGGGCATCACATTGCTCAGCCTCCCTGGGAAAGTCTACTCTAGGGTGCTCGAAAGGAGACTCCGACCAATTGTTGAACCTCAGATCCAGGAGAAACAATGCAGACTCCGTCCTGGCCGTGGAGCAATGGACTAACTCTTCACCCTTGCGGAAGTGCTGAGGGGGGCATGGGAGTTTGACCAGCCAGTCTACATGTGTTTTGTGGACTTGGAGAAGGCTTACAACCGTGTACCCCGGGGTACTCCATGGGGGGTACTGCGGGAGTATGGGGTACCGGGGCAGTTGCTACAAGCCATCCGGTCCTTGTATAACCAGAGTGAAAGCTGTGTATGCATTCTTGTCACAAAGTCAAACACGTTTTCGGTGGGTATCGGACTTTGCCAAGGTTGTCCCTTGTCTCATATTCTGTTTGTGATATTCATGGACAGGATTTCAACGTGCAGCCAAGGTGAGGAGTGTGTCCGTTTTGGGAACCTCAGAACTGCATCTCTGCTCTTCGCAGATGATTTGGCTTTGTTGGCTTTGTAATGAATGAAAGATGGTTATTATTTTGAAGGTCCTGTCACGTGTTTAACTTGACCTACTCACGGGTGTACGTGCAGTGCGTGTGACGTATACAGGAAGTTAGACACGCATGTTATGAAGGTTGTATGTTGGATGAACGCTAGTAAAAGCTACACAGTTAAGAACCTACGAAGTCGGCTCATTCTTGACTTATTCTTATGTCAGTAAGACAAGGCGTCTACGGACATTACAGGCTTCATCAGAATGTGACCTCCGGCGCGCACTGGGGCGGTTTGCAGCTGAGTCTGACATGGCTGTGATGAGAGTCAGCACCTCCAAGTCTGATGCCATGGTTCTCTAATGGAAAATGGTGGATTGCTCCCTCCGAGTTGGGGATGAGTTGTTGCCTCAAGTGAAGGAGTTCAAGTTTATCGGGGTCTTGTTCACGAGCAAGGGTAGGATGGAGTGGGAGATTGACAGGCGGATTGGTGCAGCATCAGCAGAAATGTGGATGTTGTACTGGACCGTTGTGGCGAAGAAGGAACTGAGCTGGGAGGCAAAGCTCCCAACGTACCTTCGTTCCAACCCTCACCTATGGTCATGAGCTTTGGGTAGTGACCGAAAGGGTGAGATCGTGGATACAAGCGGCTGAAATGAGTTTCCTCCGTAGGGTGTCTGGGCTCAGCCTTAGAGATAGGGTGAGGAGTTCGGACATCTGGAGGGAGCTTGGAGTAGAGCCACTGCTCCTTCGCATTGAAAGCCAGTTGAGATGGTTCAGGCATCTGATTAGGATGCCTCCTTGGCGCCTTCCTTTGGAGGTTTACCGGGCACGGCCAACTGGGAGGAGACCCCGGGGTAGACCCAGAACTCGCTGGAGGGACTACATGTCCAGTCTGGCCTGGGAGCGCCTTGGGATCCCCCAGGAAGAGCTGGAGGGTGTTGCTGGGGAGAGGGACATCTTGAGTGCCATACTTAGCTTGCTGCCACCGCGATCCGACCCCGGAAAAGCAGCTGAAAATGAGATGAGATGAGAGGAGAGGAGAGGAGAGGAGAGGAGAGGAGAGGAGAGGAGAGGAGAGGAGAGGAGATGAGATGAGAGGAGATGAGAGGAGATGAGATGAGATGAGATGAGATGAGATGAGATGAGATAAGAAAATCCTCTTCACATACCCAGTACAGGACGGGATGCTGAGGACAAAGGACACCACAGCCAGAATGTTTGGAAGGTCGGCTGCCTGGAGAACTGCCATCCACCTCTCATCTGTTCCCTGGACACCCACTCCTGATGCTCTGTAAGGCGCACTAGAATGCTGTT